>NC_051216.1:34671305-34971305 GCF_015220715.1 Pygocentrus nattereri
TTTAAGTAGCTATGCAAGGTTAATAATAATAATAATAATAATAATAATAATAAGTTGAACTTATATAGCGCCTTTACACAAAACCCAAGGTCGCTTTACAAAATGCATATCACCTTACACAAGGCCCGAGGAAGATGCAGGAGAAAAATGAAGGAGAAAAAGATGAGATTTCAATAAAGATTTGAAATGAGAATGAGAAGAGGTAGAGCAAAGAGAGAGAGGCAGAGAGTTCCAGAGCAAGGGGGCCGCAACACTGAAGGAACGACCACCCATAGAGCTGAGCCTGAACCTAGGGACCACTAGAAGGCCTGCTTCCGAAGACCTGAGGTTACGAGTGGGCTTGTAGGGTATTAGAAAGTCGAGTAAGTATGCAGGAGCCAGGCCATGAAGTGCCTTGAATGTGAGAAGTAGAATTTTATAGCGAATACGTAAAGTAATGGGCAGCCAATGAAGTCTCTGAAGAACAGGAGTAATGTGCTCAGATTTTTTAGTGTATGTGATAATCCGTGCTGCAGAATTTTGCACTATTTGTAACAACCTAAGTGACTTAGCGGGGAGCCCATAGAGCAATGAGTTACAATAGTCCAGGCGAGAAGTAACAAAAGCATGGACCAGAGACTCAGCTGCAGGTTAGCTTTTATATTTTGCCTGCTACAAGGGTGGCACCTTCACACATGTAGTAGAGCACAATTTATCGGTACAAAATGACTTCCTTGTTGTTTGCTCGCGGAAAAGTGGCAAAAAAGGAGAATGCTCCTCTTTCTCTGACTGACAAAATACATCTGGGCCACTGTCCACTGACTTGCTTTCAGCAGCCTAGTTTAGAGCTGTGACATAATGACATGTCACAATCAAGGCATTTCAAGTCAAGTGGTCTTTATTGTCATAGAACCAAAAATTTATTTTTGGCCATTTCTTTTAGTAGATTCATTGTGATATTTGGTAGATTCGTTGTGAAAATGGAGATATGACGTTTTGTTTATATGTATATATATATATATATATATATATTCAGTATCTCACAAAAGTGAGTACACCCCTCACAATTCTGCATATACTTTTCATTTCTCTTTCCTGCATTAACATTGAACTCCTGCTCTTCATCCTACTCAACAGTGCTGGACACGAGTGTGACAAAGCTAGACCTTGCACAAAGACAGCTTAGCTGATCCATGTGCAATTTCATCAACAATATAATTTTATTTTAAAAAACAATATAATGTGGAATATTGTGTGGAAACTGCACTGGTTGCCAGGAGAAGAAAATAGATTGCAAAAAATACTGAATGTCTGTCCAGTGAAAATGGATTGTTTTTTCATCTCTTAGAAATGTATATCATATGCAAAGGTTTTGACACCCAGTTTTAATAAATAATGTTTTGTTGATTTTTTAATTCAAAATGAGGTCATCTTTTATAAGGGTCACTCTTAAATATGACTTTAGTGCACAATTTCTGTTTATTTGCTGAGTTCAACATTTGGGGGGAGAAATAAAATATAAAACAAAATGTTCCCTAAATTTGTGAACTGCAGATGTGTAGATAAAATAGATAAATAAATGTGTAAACAAATGTATAGATGTCCAGCTATTTCCAAGCCGCTTCTCCCTCAGGATCGTGGCGGGGTGCTGGAGCCTATCCCAGTGGTCATCGGGCAGAAGGCAGGATACACCCTGGACAGGTGTCCATCGCAGGGCAGACAGACAGACATAATCACTCACACCTAGGGGCAATGTAGCATGTCCAATTGACCTAACTGCATGTCTTTGGACTGTGGGAGGAAACCAGAGAACCCAGAGGAAACCCGTGCAGACCCACATTAGACATGCAAACTCCACACAGAGAGGACCCTGGTCACCCGGCCGGGGAATCGAACCCAGGCCCTCCTCGCTGTGAGGCGACAGCGCCACCGTGCCGCACTCTGTATGGATGTCTGCACATTTATAATTGGCACCTGGCTTAAAGATGCCTGTTCTGTAGGCTGATTATCTAGCTTAGCTTATCTGCCGTGCTGGAAGTTACTGAAGTAAACAAATGGTAGAAGAAACATGCTCCTATATTTATGCATGGGCCACTTATTAACTATTTAATGCCCTCTTTCTACAGTCCATTGTGTGGAACTTGCGCTTGGCTCCACCAACTTGTTACAGCAACAGTCTCCACTGCACAGATTTAAGTTGGTTTCAGGAGAGAACTGCGCACTTAAATCCATGCATTTCTATTTGTTCAGGACTGCGTATGTGCCTGTTCTTTAATGCGTTTGTACATGGGGTGTAGCTAAAGCACAGTATAAGCATCTAAAAAGCTGGCCTTTTGTGACCTGTCTGATTATAGAGCAATGCTATTCCAGTGGTAACTATCACACACACTGCACAACAACCTAATGACATGTGGTACCTTTGGAAAAAACACAGAGCCGGCCTTACACAAACAAATGTGGAAAGCCGTGGTATCCCATGAAACACTAAACCGGCCTGTCAGCCCTGCTGTTCTCTACTCCAGCCTTTCATTACTACACAGGCATGTTCACAAAAAAGACAAAATTGAAACATTTTGTGCATCTAGCTGATACATGTATGCCTTTTCACTGCCTTTGTCTACAGTTAGTTTCTACTGAAACGTCTCCAAAGTGATCTTTGACTGAAGTTGCCAGAGATTTCCAAGTTTGATTAAGGGTTAGATTATCCAATGAGATGCCATTTCCCTAAACCCCTGTAAACATTTATATGCTCAGTATGATTCTTTGTGTTTGCACGCGCGAGTACGTGTGTATGTGTCTTCCCGTGGGTGTGTATGGGATGAGCATGTTTATGATGAAGGATTAACCTTAAGTCCAAAGGGCACATTTATTTCTGCTGTCGTCTTTCCATACCCTGAATCATCGGAAAGCAAGGGTAAATTTTATAAAGATTTCAGATTTTTATGAGTTTGATATGTGTTTATGTCATATATATATATATATATATATATATATATATATATATATATATATACACACACACATATATATATATATATATATATATATATATATATATATATATATATATATATATATATATATATATATACACACTGCTGGGTTCTTCTGATTTTTTCACATTATCACTCAATTCCTGTACCTAAACTGTAGAGAACATATGAAAATAAAAGTTTGAGACAGTTACTAGATTTGACTTCAGCAATAAAGTTTCAGTTACCTTCTGCTAAATTCCTAAATCAAAGTACAAGATTACCTAAAGTTGACTGTATTTTATGTAAGGCCAGTGCATCTATAACATCAGTTAAATAATCCTTTAAAACACTACACAAATATACCTACATTTATAAGTCATTATAAGTATCTGTGAAATTGAATCCAATGATCTACACTCTACACCAGACTTAGACACTTAAGTGATACTTTTTTGATCCCACTCTAGTGAACACACACACTAGGGGGCAGTGAGCACACTTGCCCAGAGCGGTGGGCAGCCCTATCCACGGCACCCGGGGAGCAGTTGGGGGTTAGGTGTCTTGCTCAAGGACATGGACTGTCGGTCCTGGGGATCGAACCCGGCAACCTTCCGGTCACAGGGCCAGATCCCTAACCTCCAGCCCACGACTGCCCCCAAAGTAAACCACTTGTGGTTCCCAAAAGAACTTTTTTGAAATATATAGAACCTTTACATAATGTAAAAATGACACCAGTGCATATTTCACACAGCAGAATTGCTCAATCATCTTTTCCTATTTAATAGTGCTTAGTGAAATACCCCCCTAGGCTCTGGACCACTTTGGGGAATGAAAAACAGAAATAAATTATTTTGCCAGGAATCAAAACACAGCAGAGAACAAAACCATCATTAACTGGAACAGAAACATTAACTTGAAATCTGTTAGCAGATAATAGTTATTTTTCCATTCTTCATGGGTCACTGCATAGCGTAGCATTCATTTCTTACTCCCAAATATCACTCCTTGTGTGATTTCATTAAGTGTATTGTTTTATGCAATTTTTGTGGCATATATGTGGTATTTTTGTGCTTAAGGGGAGCTTTCCTATACACTTTCACATGATTTTGGCATTACATCACACCTATTTAGCCAGGTAACATGCTTTTATGTTTTTAACTGTAACATGTATAACACTGCATTTGGGCATGTTTTATTTATATTAACCGCTGGTACATTATTATGGGCTATTCATAGCTGTATCCTGGAGCAATTAACTGATTCACAAACAGTAAAATTCCTTAGCCTGTGTGAATGTGGACATGTCCTTATCAATATAAACACAACTTTCTATTATTTTAGGCCTACATGCAGCCTGTGTAATAGGAACAAAACTAAATGTCTTATTTTTGTTCTAACCTGTTTAGGAACATTATGCTGGAGTCAGAATGCAAGAATGGAAAAGTTAAAATACAAGTTCTGCTTAGAGAAAACTATTTAGAATTTTATTCCATTTCTAAACCTCTGCTTGTCAGTACTTATCACTTAAATATATATT
Organism: Pygocentrus nattereri; assembly: GCF_015220715.1. NCBI lineage: Eukaryota > Metazoa > Chordata > Actinopteri > Characiformes > Serrasalmidae > Pygocentrus > Pygocentrus nattereri. The sequence goes on from NC_051216.1 coordinate 34,675,797, forward strand.
TTTTTCAGTGAACACGGATGTTGACCTAGCCAGGCTTTACCCAGATCAGTCTTTGAGCTGTTTTTCTCTCTGGGTCACCTTCTGAGGTCTGGGAGCAGAGATGATGGAAATTTAAAAACATGGAACGCAACTGTCCTTTTGATGATATGCTGCTATGTTTTCTGAGGTTTAGTGCATCTATGCTTGTGAAATTAGACAGTAACACCAAGGACAACAAATACGCAAAATGCAGTCTTGCTGTCCTTGGTGTGACTGCAGAGGAATTGCATGGCTGTTTCTCTGATTAGCGCAGAGCTATTTAAACAGATTAAAATCATTTAACAGTACAGAGCTGTGGACTGACAAGTAGTGATGGTGCACTGTGAGCTCCATTGACAGTCACTTTGACGCTTGGTGTGTAACACACTGCTCGTTAGTGGCTTGGTGTGGCCACAGGCCTGTATCATCATCTCCACCCTGTGAGCTTACCATGTCTGTACTGCCTGCTTTAGCATCTGCACTTTCCCACCTCAGTACATGCGTTTCTCTTTTTTTCTCAGTTATTTCTCCATTTTCAGCATCTTGCTCCTCTCTTGCCCTCTTTCTCATTGTGCTGTATCATAATTTGACTAACTAAAAGCAGGTGGGAAAATCATTTAGCTGCAAGTGGGCCAGATGTGCTGCTCCCATGATGTTGTCAGATTTGAAACCATTTTTTCCTGTGCTATTCAACTTCACCAACTAACAAGAGACACCCCCCCCCATGCCTTTCTCTCCATTACACACACACTCACACACACATCTCATCAGCTGCTTGGCTCAGTAGTGATTATGGGGCAGCTGTGAGTGAGGAGGACGATGTGAAACAGTTTACACACACAATTACTATTAATGTCTGAGACACAAGGGCCTCCTTTATTTATTTATCTCCCACAATGCTGTTGTGTGGACATGAAGCGCGACTGATTGGGTGCTGTTGTGTGCACTGGGAGGCAACGTACCGTGAGGGACACACCTGTTAGCCTACCCACCGTCCTGCCATGGCAGCTCCATGTCCTTTAAATACCTCCTGAAAGAGTGAAGATACTCACCTTTTTATCAGAACAGACAATACGTCAAAGCAGTGCACTTCATGACTTAACCAGAAGCAGAGTTTGCAGTGAAGCCTGACACATCAATGTGTTGAACATGTTCATGAGAATAACAGCAGTTGGCAGGGTTTGAAAGTTACTGAGCCAATTTTAACATTGGTCACATCAAGGCTTTTTGGCAGTGAATCACAAATATGAAAATGATTATAAAGACAAAATCAAACCCTACATACCCTAGAAAAACTGATTGACCACCCATTTAGTCATGGTTACTTAATGTGTACTGAGAAATAAGATCCAGACTGTTGAAATTTGTGGTAGAAACAGCTGAAATATTTTTTTGGATTATGTATAAAAAAAAGTTCGGCAATTTAAAATACTGAAAATAAATTTGTGTAATACTGAATTGAGGCATATTGTAGTTTCAAATCAAAGTGGAATTGCAAAAATATGAAATAAATATTCACAAATGAATATTTATGTAAAACATAAGCAAAAGTATTCTGTAATCCGTAACTTAATGCAGTTGTATTTGTGAAAATATGATGTATGTGTGCTAATGATGATGGAGGCCTTAATAGCAACCCCAAAACAGAATGGTGTAATGTATCATATTAACTGTCCCTAAGAGCCAGTGCTATCCCTTATCTGCTAATGGCAAGGACAGACATGGTTTATACCCATCTATCTCACTTTCACTAACTCTGCCTGAACCCCTCTATTGCTCCATCCCCCCTTACACAATGTGCACAGATGCCAGTGTTGGGTGTAGAGTCTCTGGAGGCTACTAGTAACATATTGGTTTATAATTAATGAAATTAGTGCTGTTATCTGTTGTGAAGATCCCAGCACTAGCATCAGGCAGTTCAGAGATAGAGGAGAAGAGAAAGTGGTGAGGAAGTTGGCAGGGGGGGATGTGGTGATGCAAATGCGGAATCGAAAGTGAACAGAATGTCACTAATTAGCAAAAGGGTTGCAGGAAAAGAAGGAGAATAATGGTACTGGATCGAGGTAAGAAGAAAAAAAAATAGTACAAAAAGCATTTGTCTGTGGTCACTGGTGTTCATCAAGGTTCAATATTAGGTCCCACTCTATCACACTTTCTTAACTTACCCTCTTGACATGCATGAAGTATTCATCAGTTCAGCAGCCTAGCTCTACTGCAGTGGTTAAAATTTATTTGAATGTACTAACCAACAAGATGTTTCATTTTAAAAATGCAAATCTGTGAACATTGGTGTTTCTCAGTGTTCAGTGTTAGGTCCAATTCTGTTATTCTTTCTTGTTTTATGTAAATCAATCAATCTACAGAGCCTATTAATCAATGCATTGGTCATACTGCAGTGGTCAAGGTTTATTTGGATGCAATGACCATGACCTATTAAGCACAGCCTGGTTGTCAGATAATTGATTAGTCTACATAAGAGTGTAGGAGCTATTCTGTCTACAGACTCAGCTGCATCTACAGACACGTTGGCCCATAGGCGCAAATCCAGTGCTCAACCTCAACTGCTCCTTAGGGTCACTTTAGCCAGAGAGCGTGGTTCCTGTTCCGCCCTGTGTTGACCACTGTGTATATGCACGCACACATGTACAACACACGTACAAACATCCTCTTCAAGCCAACCAAGCTCAATGTAAAAAAAATTGTTCAGATATTCAAAGATTTAAAAACAAATGCACAACACACATGCAGGGGAGGTTGGTTTAGACTGGGTGAGTAAACTGTTTTTGTTTGGAGGGTATTTATCAAGTGTGGCGTGGGCCACTGGTCTTGTGGCTTCCGTAATGGGCCTGATTAATGGAGGCTTATTAACAAAAGGTGGTTTGTTCTGGCCCTGCAGGCGCCATGTAATGCCAGAGCTCAATGCTCCTGTAATGGCCTGTTTTAGGCATGCAGTGATTAAGCACCATTATACTGCTACCAAACTCCAGTCCAACAAGCATCAGTTCACTCCAAGTCAGTGAAAGAAAGAGAGAGAGAAAGAAAGATAATGCAGTTATTGAGTGAAGACAAAGTGACTTGAGAACACAAATAATGGAATACTTAATAAAATAAGTGTGTATAGTGAGAAGATTCAACAATAAATCCAATGGTTACACAGGAAAAGGCAAGATAAAAAGAGTGAATGAAAGAAATTATAAGCCAACGAAAAGCAAGACAGAAAGAGTGAATTAACAACCTGATAGGATTTACCATCACAGCCTCATAGCATCTCAGATTGTTGGGAAACTTCACTGGATGAATGAGGTTATGTGCATGAGTGCCTATATGAATATTAGAGTTATTGGTGGGTTCTGGCACCTGTCCAGCCTCTGTTCCCTGGACAGACGCCTAATTACGACTGCCAGAGTTGGGGCGGCCTGCCTGCACGCGCGAGCGCTAACCTCATTCCGCACTATCTAGTCCTCGCCGTTAACTAATTCAATCAGAGCTCATTTCAAACTTCACACTGCAGCACTAATAGAATAATACCATCAGATCAGCTCTGTGCTGAGGGGGGAGGCACGTCCCACAACTCCTCACACAAACACATACACATGCATGGTTTGACCGTCTCTTTAGACCCCCCTCTCTCCTCTGGCCCACGGGACTGGCAGTAATAATTATTATGTAAATAAATACGCCGGCAGTAATCACATTCGTGCCGCTGATCCAATTAGAGGCCTGATAGTCGCGGGCCCTGTGCAGACTGGCGGCTGATAGGTAGAGCCTGTGTGTCTGTCTGGGCCGTTAGTGCTGGAGCCAACCTCTCGACTCACCTGCCCCACGTCCATCTATCTACCTATTACGTTCTGCTGTCTTTAGCTGTATGCTTTCTGGTTGCATCATGGCAATTCTTCAGAAATGTGTATTTTGATTTCAAGTAATTGTTTCTTCATTTTATGAGACTAGTAAGAAACTTTTCTTTCTTTCTTTCTTTCTTTCTTTCTTTCTTTCTTTCTTTCTTTCTTTTGGATGTGCTTATCATAGCTTTAGGAGTGGAGCAACAAAGTTTCTGCTTTCTGCCTCTTTTCATATTTCTCCACTGCACTTCAATAATATATACATACATACATATTTTTCAAAAGAGAATATTTACATACAAACAAATACATTATTTCCAATTTTCTTTTTCATGAAGGCCTAGATTTTTGGGGGGCTCTGCCTACGACTGCCTACCTTTGCCTAGTGCAAACACTGTCCCAACTTTGTTGTTTGTTTGCTTCTCTCTTTCTTTTTTTGTGTTTGCTGTGATTAATGTATTTGTACCTGTAAATAAACTATGCATTAGTATGCCTATGTAATCTCAATCTCAGATGAAGGTGTGGCGAAAATGTAGTGATTTTTGGCTAGGAGTTGAAGAGATTACAGTTACATATGCTTGGTGAATGTGATGATGAGATCTACAATCTACCTTCACTAGCCACTTGAGTAGAGGCCTGTAGGCCCATATTGCTGCTCAATATTTCAAGTTTATTTTCAAAATTATTTTCCAGTGTTGGGTTAGACACTCTACTCAAAAGTAAACAATTACAAATTACTTCACACAAAAAGTAATCTCACCACTATTACACATTTGGAAAGTACAAGACTAAATAGTATTTTTAGTATTTTATTTAAAAAGGAACAACCAACCAGGTAAACATTTAAAAGGCATGGGAAGGCATGATAGACTAATGTTTTTTTAAAATTAGTCAGTAGGAACAGATCAAAAACAGATGCCATGAAATAAAATCTTTATGAACATAATGTAAATCTGTAAGACCTGTTTCTTAATGAATGTTGAATCTGGCCTGTTCTGGTAAGGTTGGGGATCTCACTTTTTTTCAGCATGGGAATCTTTACTGGTCAAATTAACAATATAATGATTAAACGTTTTGGCAGATTATTCAGGGAGTTTACAGGACTTTCTGTGCTCACCCTGCACTACTCAATTTCACAGTCGAGGTTGTGCATTCAGCTACCGCAGGTGCTACATGCAAGGACAGGCACAGATAATAAACTGTTGTTTGCAAAAGTTTGTATACTTAGCAGCTTTACTTGGTGTCTCGTAGCGGGAGCTCACCAAACTGTACCAGAACAAAGCCTTCCTGTACTGGAACTGATGACCTCTGCTCTAGCCCTTCATCAGCAGTCAGTTTCTGAACACAGAATCAGTCATGGCTGGATATTTTTTTGGTGGTGGACAGCTTTGAACTTAGCAATGAACTGAGTAAAAGCCCTCAGCAATATTTGATACACTGGTTCCAGCACCACATACAACACTGGGACTATCACTGTAGTGTTATGAATGGTCCACCACCAAAAAATCTAGACAACAATGGTCACATTGATGAATGGGGTGGATGGTGGCTGACAAATTGTGTATGGCAACAGATGAGCTACAATCTATCAGGGAGGTGGACCTCATAAAGTGACAGGAGAATGTAGGTACAAGATAAGTGTTTCTCATAAAGTGGATCATGCATGTACAGCTCTAGCAGTCCCAGCACTGTGCTGCCACTGGTACTACCTAAAGCATGGCTGTTAATTCATCATTCACTATGAATGGTTGAGTCCCTATGAGAGCTGAGTCCCTTTTTAATTTTCATCAGGTCATTCTTATTTATTTACAACTAAAATGGGAGCAGCCAGATCTACCCTACACATGTTTTACTCAATAGTTAGTTAATAGTGAGCATTTATGATGACTTTGCCGAGGTGCAGAAAAGTACCAGGAGAGAGAGAGAGAGAGAGGTTAGAAGGAGAGGAAGATGTGTGCACATACATTTGACTGTGTTAAAAGCATAAGAAAAGGGAAAAAGACAGAGAAAAGAGAGACTAAATGAATAAACTGCATCTATATACAAATGGAAATGCTGATGTTTTTTCATCTCCTCTACCTCCCCCCTCATCGTTTCTTTCTTTTTCCTTTTTTCCTCCCTCTCCCTGCCCAGTTGGTTGCATGCTATTAAACAAACACTCTTAATATTTTGGACTGGCTGGCAGTTTAAATTTCATCTCACGGACGCATCTTGTTTCTCTCAAGCCTTGACTGTTTTGACATTCGCTTCGATTAAATTATAAACAAGCAGGCCTCTTGATGGTGATGGTGGAGCCACTAATTTGCCTAATTGTTTGCAGTTGTCTGGGAGGCAGGGGCCTGATCGGGCTGAACTGGAGAAGGGAGGGGAAGGAGGGTGAGAGAGAGGGAGAGAGAGGGAGAAAAGGAGAGAGGGAGGGATCGAGTGATTATGGCTCTAAAGACTTCCTCCGCCTGTTTATGCACCAGATCAGCTTCAAACGCAGCCATTAGACCACAATTACAGATTTGAACAGAAAGAGGGGGGCCTCTGGGGAGGGAAAGGAGAGAGGACTCAGCCCTGGAGGGTGGGCATCCCAACCCCATGGGGCTAAAGAATCATCTACAGCCTGATAAGTAGCCTACTGATGTACTTGATAAGGAGCTATCAGCTGGAAGAGCAAGGGGAAGCTCCATGGGCAGGAGTACAGATGATGGAGCCTTCAAACCATAACCCTGAAGATCCCACAGAGGCTGGAATGTAAATTGGGTGCTTACACTTGCATTTAATCACATTACAAAAATAAAGATTCAATATTTGACAAATAATGACCTTAGCTTACTTGGAAAGATTCTGAAGAACTAAGTTGTCACAAGCTTTTACCTCTTCCCTAGTGAAGGTGTTAGGAAGGAATGAACCAATGATTCATTCACAGATAATGATGTGTGTTTAGGTGAATAGTCACTGTTTCAGTGGTCATCTATAAGGGAGAAGGTCAACAGTCTAAAACCTGTTCTGGAACAGTGCTTCTCAAGTGTGGAAACTGATTCATCATTAACATGCGTACACCTAATCAACAGAGGTTAGACTCGAACCAGTGCAGCACACTTCTAATCATACACAGAGTCCATTTTAGAGTTGAAATTAGAGCTGACTTTAATTTTAATTTGAATGAGTGAGGATTTTAATACAAGCAGCTAGATGAAAAAGGATGCAGTGCAAAACCCAAATTGCAATCTTGCGAAATCAAAATGTCTAAGAGAGAAAACACAAACAAGTACAGGCAAAACAATCTCAACTTCGTGGCAGATAAATGATACCCTTTAAAAGGCTGGACAAGGAACAAACCATAAGCGCTGGAAACAAATACACAGCAGGGACAGATATGATGGGAAAGTAAAAAAGCCTTTCATTAAAACTGCACCTAGGGGACTTTGGAATGTCTCTCTTCCAGTCTACTTTTAAAATGTTTCATTCCACCTCTACTATGATTCCTTTACTATCCCTCTAAATAATACTAAACAGTTACTTTACTGTAAGTTTAAAGAACCTCTATATAACATAATGTTTGAGGGTGAACTGACTGGGTGTACCTGGTTTTGCCTTTGGGCAAGCCACTCAACAACCCATTTTCTCCAAGGTGGGGCTGGTCTGCAGGTGGCCTCTGACATTTCCCTTGTTGGATCAATACTGTGCAGTTTTTCATAATTAAAATTTTTATGAGTAGATGCCTGTTTGGTGATTGCATTCTAATGCATTTGAATGTGACATTAACATTTTAAAATATGTGTAATTCATTTTATTACTACTACAAACAACATTCACTAATATCATAAATTTAGATTTTTCATCAGATTTTAATGCATCAACTACCTTTAGACTAGTTATCAGTGTAGATAGCATGACGTCTTCAGATCCATAGAGTTTCTGACAGTGTAGAACTGCCAAGCCTTAACCTGTCCACTGATGCCCTGGCAGTGGGTGGCAAGGTCCAGTGCATGCTCACTCTTGCCCATGGCTGGCATGGGTTTGGGAGATGTGCAGCAGATGAAAGAGCACCGGTGTAGCTGTGAATGCTATCAGCCCTGCCATCTGCAGACAGAGTGCGGCACGTTGGGGCTGTGGAGGAGACAGCAGCTCAATGCTATCGCCACGGCCATCAGCCAATCGCAGCCAGCAGAAGAGGCAGCTCTGCACGCGCTCAGTGGAGGCTAATTGAGCGTGACGGAGGGGACGGGACATACTGAGTCGCACAGGTGAGCTAATACATGCCAGCCACCCACACATGGTTATGTAAAAACAACAAACACACGCTCACACACATTAATTTTATTGTAGAAGTTCGATGCAGTCACAAAAGCGCACTAATACACATACTCACAAACAGCATACAGTGAGTACTGTAGTGGGTTAGCCCATTTTAGTCTGTTTTTTTCTTTAATACATAAGTTATGTATCAGTTTCATAGCAGTTACTGAATAATTCCTAGTAGTTACTGAATAACAACTGTCAAGATTAATGACTGAATAATAAGCCCAGATAAGGTTCAAGGGGTTAGTGCAAAATTTGCTCCAAACCTCCAAAGGCCTTTGTCAGTACAAATGGGAAACTAACTTTGTTACAATATCAAAAGATTGGCTACTTTCTTTGCTTCTTCTGGTTTCCTTAAGAACCCTTCAATAGGGCGGTTTCACTTGAGAAACCATCCATTGAAGGATCCTTTTGGGGAACCAAGTGTGGTTCTAGTGATTTTTAACAGTGTACTAAGAACTGAGGCTCATATTGTCTTGCTCTCTTCACTGCTGTCTTCATCTGTCTTTCCCTTTCTTTTAATCTCTGCCCTGACTCACCCTTCCTTATTCCCTTGAATAGAGAAAGTTAATATTGATGGTACTGGTTGTCCTAATGACTGACACTCAGCCATTAACCACTACTGGGTCAGAGAGCAGCATTTAAAGCACACAACGGCTTGACAGTTGATCACCAATGATCACACATTAATCTCTGTTGGAAAGACTGGGTGGTGGGGGTGGAAGAAGAAGATGGAGAGATACTGTATGTGTTAAGAAGACTAGGTGAGATTGTACTCTTTACTGACAGTCTAGTCCCTGTGCACACAGGTACATGAATGGCTTCTTGTATATTGTGTACTAAAATGGGCTACTTTGAAAAAATTAGTATCTAGAAAAATTAGATATACTTGTGTATTTACTGACAGATGTTCCACTTTGTTTCCCACAGGTCTGTTTTTTGTCTTTGTCATCATAACCCCTTTTTTATAGTCACCTGCACCTTCACATAAGGTAAAAAAAACAATGGTTTGTGATTGGTTGTTTTGAATGTCAGGCAAATGGCCCTTTCAAAGCAATGAAACACAGCAGATCTAGTGAGAGAAAAAGGCTAGCTACTGAGTGTGACATAGTTAGTGAGAGCTTTGCCCATGTCTGTAACCATCACTGCATGAAGGTTGTTTTGTTTCTCAGCTCTAATTCACACAATTCAAACGCAAAAGAGGTGACATTCACACCCAGTTTGTATAAAAGGCCTTGCTTCTGAACAGGGTGAGTGTCGTTGAGTTGACCAGAAGAGCTAGGACTATTCCTGGCCTTTTTTTTTTTACGAGCACTCTGTCTCTTGCCCTGTGCTACAGCACAAACCTTTAATACCATGAAGAGGCACAATGAGCTCCAAGGCCATCATTATTCTCTATTTTTGCACGGTCGCTAGTGACCAACAATCACTGCGGCCCACAGTTTGTAAAAGGCACCATTGGCCACGACTGTCCGCAGTACGTGGCTTTTGCAGGCGATGTTCAAGAGGGCTATACATAGACGGACGACCCGAAAGCCCCCAAAACCTCCATTCCACAGCGGCTTGGTTAGCTGGGTTAGGGTGGCTGGAGCTGTGGAGGGTTTCTGGGGCTGCTCTGCACCATCAGCTGTTAACCAATGCAGAATGATTGCCTTGGCGGAAGAGACTTATTATGTGACAGCTTGCTGATGAATATTGAATACCGCGTGTACAACCGCATTAGAGGGGGTAACAGCGTGGGTATGCAGAGGGCGTGAGTGTGTGTGTTCTTGTGTGTGCGTGTGTGAAGAGGGTTTCAATGGTATGTTGTGGAAGCACGAACGCAGTGTAAAGGCAACTCCCTGGGTAGGCCACAAAGGCCTGTCATATGACACGCAAGAATGTGCTTCACAGCGCCCGGGACATGAGACTCTAGACAGCTAGTTTAATTGTCAGTATTTTTTAGTGATTTATTTACATACATGACTTTTTTCCTGCATGGTGAATCTTTAAAAGCCTTTGTTTACTTTGGCTGCAATTGAATGCTTTCAGTTTAATATCAGCGTGAGAGAGACAGGATCTCATGAGTGAGAGAGTGACAGCGACCTGTGAGTTTTTAATAAGATAAACAGTGCGGAGACAATAAGTGATGGCACCACAGTCCTTATGCTCACGTCCGGCAGGGTGATTAATGTCAAAGCAGAGCCACTGTCACGTCTGAGAAGGTCAATCATTCATGGAATCTGTGTCACTGCATGTTTGAGTTGAGAATTAGGAGTGATTGATATTTGCTTAGAATAATGGAACAGCTCACACAACCATGTGTCACCTCAATGTGCTAGCAGAGACATGAGTAGTTTTAACCCTTTCAAGTCTAAAGTTATTACTATATTTGTTTTGCTATACTTTCAAAATGTAATTACATGGTAGCTCTAAGGTATAAAATTTATTTTATTTAATATTTAAACTATTAAACTTAAATTTGTATCTGATATACATTCTGTACCATCTCTACTAGTGTGACTGTTTTCGTTTGCTTTGATGACAAAAACTTGGCAAACATTGTAAAGGATGATTTTCATTCTACAAAGCAGACATATGTGTATTAAAGCTGGCCGTTTCCTTAAACTAACAAAATGTTTAGAAGCAAAGTGACTTCTTTTTGGCTAAAATGATGCAGAGATTTGAGCTTGTAAAAACTAAAGCTAGCTGCTAAACAGAACTCCTAATCACCACTTTGTTCGTTCTGAGACATCCTACTGACTGCGATTGATCCACATGTCACAGGGTTGCCTGAGTCACTGCACAGAGTGGGCTTTTAGCAGTGCTGAGTGTCAGAAAGGTGTATACCAAGTTCTTTTTAGACTTATGACAGTGTGTTTGATGGCAGTTAGATTTTGTGTTCTTTCTGCGTCTGATGTGAACATCTGAATTTTCCATATATAAATAGTGATAAAATTGTAAAAATAATAATCATCTTGCTCTGCATAAAGATGCTTGTGTGTGAATAGATGTAGACTGTACAGAAATTGTAGAATTGTAAATTGTAGAAATTGTGCAAAAGTAGGGATTAACATTTGCTGAGAACAACTCAAAGAACCATTTGTTGCCTCATCATTTAAACATTGAACTGCCACCTTTGCCATAAGACAGTTAGTGAAATTTCTGCCCTGCTAGATCTGCCCTGGCCAACTGTAAGTGCAATAACAGTGAAACTGAAGCATTTAGGAGCAACAACACATCAGTCAAGAAGTTTCCTTTGTCTGACACAAACTCACAAAGTGGGACAAATGACATGATAAAATATCTCATATTTATTTGTTAATATAACAAATACAGAGAAACTGGAACTAGACAAAATCATGCTGATTTAGCTAGTAATGTTATGAGTGGGAATCATGACACAAGTTATGTGGTTAGTTTTTTACAAACGTAATCTCTATGTGCTGCATACCTGAACATCTCAAGAAGTCAAAGTTGCTGTGGGTAATGTAACATCTTGTACAAAGATAAACACAATGGGTAGTTCAGTCTATGGCCAAAACCCAGCTGTTCTGAATCTGATATACCCCTTATGGACATCATGGGCACTGACAATGTAACGAAGACTTGAGAAAATGGCAGATAGCAACAGTTGCTAAGCAATGATTGGATGGCTGAGAAATATAAGGCAGTGCTATAGCAGTTCTTACTTACACTATATTGGCAAAAACTATTCACTCACCCATCCAAATAATTGAAATAAGATGTTCCAATCACTTCGATGGCCACATGTGTATAAAACCAAAAACCTAGGCATGCAGATGGCTTCTACAAACATTTGTGAAAGAATGGGTAACTCTCAGGAGCTCAGTGAATTCCAGCATGTTACTGTAATAGAATGCCACATGTGCAACAAGTCCAGATGTAAAATTTCCTCGCTACTAAATATTCTACAGTAAACTGTCAGTGGTATTATAACAAAGTGGAAGCGATTGGGAATGACAGCAACTCAGCCACAAAGCAGTAGGCCACGTAAAATGACAGAGGATGCTCAGGCGCATAGTGCGCAGAGGTTGCTAACTTACTGCAGAGTCAATCGCTACAGAGCTCCAAACTTCATGTGACCTTCAGATTAGCTCAAGAACAGTGCATAGAGAGCTTCATAGAATGGGTTTTCAGCTGCATCACCAAGTACAATGCAAAGCGTCGAATGCAGTGGTGTAAAGTGCTGCCACTGGACTCTAGAGCAGTAGAAACGTGTTCTCTGGAGAACGAATTGCACTTCTCTGTCTGGTAATCTGATGGATGAGTCTAGGTTTGGTGGTTGTCAGAACGGTACTTGTCTGACTGCATTTTACCAAGTGTAAAGTTTGGTGGAGGGGGGATTATGTTACTATTTTACTCTATATAATTTGTTGACTGCATACCTGACCAGTATAAAAACGAGTTCAGGTTCATGTGCTTGTCTAAGCATGGTAACATGGCAATAGATTAATTTCAGTGAAGAATAATTATAAAATCAAATCACAGTTATGCTTCCGCTAGTCTGCTGACTCAAGACTTGTCTGCTAATTTGAGGCGTGTCCTCTCGCTTTGAGAAATGTGGAATAAAAGTCTTCTCATGTACGGCAAAAACTATTTCTACCATTTCTACAATCCGATCGACGAGTCTGGGTTTGGTAGTTGCTAGGTGAACGGTACATGTCTAACTGCATTTTGCCAAGTGTAAAGTTTGGTGGAGGGCGGATTATGGTGTGGGGTTGTTTTTCAGGATTTGGGCTCAGCCCCTTAGTTCCAGTAAAACGAACTCTTAATGCTTCAGCAGACAAAGATTTTAGGCAATTTCATGCACCCAACTTTGTGGGAACAGCTTGGGGATGGTCCCTTCCTGTTCCAGCAAGACTGTGCACCAGTGCACATATCAAGGTCCATAAAGACATGGATGAGCGAGTTTGGTGTGGAAGAACTTGAGTCCTGCACAGAGCCCTGACCTCAACCTGATATAACAGCTTTGAGATAAATTAGAGCGGAGACTGTGAGCCAGGGCTTCTCGTCCAACATCAGTGGCTGACCTCACAAATGCACTACAGGAAGAATGGTCAAAAATTCCCATAAACACACTCCTAAACATTGTGGAAAGCCTTCCCAGAAGAGTTCAAGCTGTTATAGCTGCAAAGGGTGGGCTGACATCATATTCTTCTCCATGGATTAAGAATGAGATGTCACTCAAGTTCATATGTGTGTGAAGGCAGATGAGCGAATACTTTTGGCAATATAGTGTATATTTGGCCGTAATATAGTGACAGTGCTCACAGAAAACAATTTAAATTTCATCATCCTGCAAAATGTGGCATAATAATTATTCACCTGGGAAGATCTTTATGTGCATTATCAGATCTGCACTGTTTCTGCATTAAATCTCATGAATGACAATGTATAAAAAACTACTGAAACTACCGAGGTCTAGACCTTGATGTCCTCACAGCTAGTTACAGCCTTGCTGTTTGGCATTTCAGTTAGACTATCTTGTGATTTACCATTATGTTACCCAATATAATTACTTACTATAGCATTTGTACCTTACACTTACCTGGTTAATTTATAAAATTGAGGGGACTGTAAAATAAGACATTACCCCATTATTATTGGCTTTGAAAATCGATACCATGTAAAACTCTAAACCCACATCAATGCAGTAAATATAATTATTGCATAAGAAAATACTAACATAACAGCAATTCTATCTAATTCTCATGCATTAGACTGCTTCTTCAAAACAACTACCAACCACAGGCCCCTGAGTGACCCTGTGTCTCTGTATGTGAATATGCTTGTTTTTTCATTAATTGATGTGGCGTATGGCTCTAGAAATGACTAGAACTACCATGTTCTGACCCATATGAATTTTGCAGCTTTGTCCTTCTAGCAGTCTGTGGCTGTCAGAAGGCATCAGTGGAAGACATCAGGGCAGTGGGACACCCCAGGACCCCCTCAGGCTTCCCTGCCCGACACACCTGTCACCATGCCCTCGCTGGCTGAAAAGGAAGGGGGATGTTGGTGTAAGAAGTACTGATGGCATCTAAGTGGTGTCCAGTGTGAATTCCTCTGTGATCTACAACTATGGCCTGTATGGACTGAAAATGTTGTCTTTTGAATGATGCCATAGAACCACTTCTTTTGGCTCCTTAAAGAACCATGAAATGGTTCTTTAAAGAAACATTTTTGTATATAAGATAAGTTTAAAAAACCTTCACATAATGTGAGAGTTCTATCCAGTGTGAGAAATACCCCCTGGCAATGAGCAACAATTCACTCTTTCCACCAAACTCAAAAAAAAATTGGCAAGTTATCAGATTTACAAACATGCTGCAGCATGTTGTAAAGTTTTTCAGAGGTATCCCAGGCATAGGTGTAGTTCCTAGGCTATGAAGGACCAACTGGGTGAACCAGTTTACTACAGATAAGTCAGGTAGTCCTGGACTCCCCTGAACCTCACGTATTTTGGATTGGTTCTATGCCAATTAATGAACCATATATCTAAGCCAAGAACATATCAAGGACCTTTTTAAAATAATAATATAAAAAATTAATAATTTACACAATGAGTTGAACAGATTTCCAAATGCCAAAAAGAGATTTACAGTCATAAAATGTTTTTTAATATCACTACATTATGCTACATTAATCTACTGTGATTGGAAGTGTTGCACATGGATAAGCATCAATAATCACATCAATACACAAAATCAAAATATATCTTCTCTTTGCTGGAGTATACACCTGCAGTTTTCTTTCAAATCACAAAACTTCATGGAGACATTCCCATGAGAAATTCCACCACATTCAGCTAAAAAATGAAAACAGAGCGATGTTGAATAATGCTCTTCCTCAGCTCAAAAAATGGTGTGCGAGTGTCTGATGTTTGAGCTGGTGTGTTTGTTCATGTTTTTGATGGATGAAATCATTACATTTCCCCTCATGCATGTTTCATGTTCCTGAGGCGATTAGTTATTCCGGGATTTAGAGAAATGCAGTGAGTAATATATTTTTAATCGCAGCAGCTGTTTGGCCTCTTATATTGAATATTGCGCTCCACACTTGATACTGATTAAATCAGACAAATCAAACACAGTGCACAAAGTTGCTATTTTTACTGTAAATAATTTGTTGAATGCATACCTGACCAGTATAAAAATGAGACTTCAGGTTCATGTGCTTGTCTAAGCATGGTAACATAGCAATAGATTAATTTCAGTGAAGAATATTTATCAAATCAAATCACAGTTATGCTTCGGCTAGTCTGCTGACTCAAGACTTGTCTGCTGATTTGAGGCGTGTCCTCTCGCTTTGGGAAATGTGGAGTAAAAGTCTTCTCATGTACGCCAAAAACTATTTCTACTTTTGCCATCACGCTAATTGAGGGCACCCATCAGACAGAGATGGTTTTGATGTTCATGCTTGGTTGGGGTAATTGAATGTTTGTTCATGAGTGCTGATTGGGTGTGTGCTCATATGAGTGTTGTTGTTTGGTGCATTAACACTGGCGTACAACACTCTGATACAGGCCAGTGACAGATGCCCTCCTTTAGCCTAGAGTCCCCTGGGAGGTCATAGCCACAGCTCACATTTCCCTCCATTTCAGTTTCTCACTCATACGAAGACCCCGGCCTTAATTGAGTGCACTAACTAAGGCACTCATATAGCAGATCAGATTAGATTGCTTTACTTCATTTGTATGCATGTAGAAAGCATAAAAGTCAGCAGCCTTAGCTAGATTATTTTACAATTGACTGAAAATGTGGGTGCAGGTGAGGTAGTTAGGCTTTGTGTTCCTTTTCCATATGGTATGAGGTCAGTCATCTGTATGAACATAATAATTTGAACTCATTTAAAATGATGCCATGAATCAAAGTCATTCAATGAAATATAATGAAATATAGGAGTTTCTATACATGTTACATGAGACAGAGATAGGAAGAGAAGGAAAAGAGGGAAAAGCAGAGAGAAAAGGCAAATTAGGCAGGCGGGGGGTGTGATACACGCTGGAGAGAGTGCTCTGGGTATTAGCGTGTTTATCAGTGTGTGTATTAATGTGTGGGAGAGAGATGAAGAGGGGGGTGTAATGAGACAGCGTGCCAACGGGAGACCACAGGTGTGTGTTTGCGCTCCACCCCACTGAATTCTGGGTAATAGCTGGCATTGGTGCACCTGCGTCCCTTGCCGCCCCCTTGCTCTCACCTCTAATGGCCCCTAATCGTGCTGCCATCAGGCCCTAATACCCCAGCAGCAGTGCCCTGGCAGCTGCCCCTGCTCTAACGCCAGAAAGCTGTCAATCTCTCTTCCTGCCCTCTGTCCATCACATACACACCAAATGCATCACAGGCATGGCTATTCACTACTTATAGAAGTGCTAAACTAAAGAAAGAATGCAGAATGAATTATGGTAAATTTATCATTACCTAAATTAAATCTTCTAGAGCCTTATTAGAGCCAGGGGTGGAAATGGGCCGTAATGCACTGGAATCCTGCTCTGAGTGTGAAAGCTGAACTGGAGCGGTGTTTCAACTCAGATTGTAAAAACCAAAGTAACTCATTTTTTATAGGGAAACCACATATAGTTGCTTTACTCTACTTTAAAGTATGTGCATGTCTGTTGAATGCACCTCAAATTTAGCCACAGGCTATTTTGCCAATAGAAAATTTTAGTGCGGCAGCCAGAAACCATGGTAATATCTGTCAGTGTGTTTGGAACATGAAGACTTAAAAAATTCCACACTCTTTAATAAAAGTGGTGTAACTTTTCTAAATACTTTGTTCTTCAAACTTTCTACTTAAAGTAATGAATATTATGTAAATATTTGTGTGTTCATGTGACTTGAATATAAAGTAGTGTAATGGACCAGCAAGCTAGCCCGCTAATGTCAGCCGTTCAGTGGTAGTTAGATTTCTACATATAAAAAACAACTGGATCCTGAACATTTTGACAGTCTGGATCAGAAAATGAAAATGGTGTTTTTGTATTTCTGATACAATAGTGGATGTTTGGAGAAGTGTTTGATAATTTGCTTTCTTTGCCTCTCTGCCTTGTTGGAAAACTTGTTTGGATTCTTGTGTGTTATGTGACACGATTGGCCCCTCCCAGTCCTGTCCATGTGTCCATGTTTTGATCTTCTATGTGCATTTGTTTTGGTTTAGTCCAGCCCCTCGTTTCATGTCTCCACCCATGATTGTTTTCACCTGTCCCTCGTTATCCCTGTGTATTTTGCCCTGTGTTTGCCCCTTGTGTTGGCTGGTCTTTGTTTCTTGAATCTCTGTCTATGTTGTTTGAGTCTTTGTCGCTTTTGTTGGTGTTATCTGCTGTGGTGTTTGGTCTGTTGTATTCTGGTTTGTCATGTCTGCCCCCCGATCTATCCGTATTGGCTCTTTGACCCTGGACGTTATGACCCTGATTTTGGATTTGCCCTTAATAAAAGTCGCTTACCTCCGCACATGCGTCCACCTCCTCGATCCTCGTTACATTACGTCACTATTTAAGAGTATGCTTAATAAAAGTACCATTAACTTTTAGAAGGTGGCTGCCTTCTCATTCTCTAGAATTTCTTCTAATTATCATTTATAGTTTTTGTGATGTTTTTAAAATGAACTGGCAGAGAAAGAATGATGTTGGTCTTTACCCTTGAGAGAATTTTTTTTTCACTTTTGTGATCTGTGATTTTCAATTTTGTGATTTTGATTTGAGATGGCACAGGTGATGTCAGATCTGCCAGTGTACCCTTAAATGTACCTAATAGCATACAATACCTGCACAAGCACGAATAACAGCTATGATTCTATTTGGCATGGAGGCAACATAAATGTTCAGCCACTCTTGCATCAAAGAATTGTGCAGCTTGGCCAGATTTTGCGGATGCCTTCCCTGGCTTCTTACTCGTTGTTACAGGTAGTCTCACAGATTTTCAAGAGGATTTACATGTGTGAATGCTCCTGAATTCTTCTCATGCCAATCAGTGGCATTTGCAGGCCTGTGAATGCAAAAATTGTCATCTTGGAATACAGGGATAGGGATGTTTTGTTCCTCGGTAAGATGATGATCAAAAGGCAAAACCTGATTGTCCAGCAGCTCAATGTAGGCATAAATTTATTGTCACGCCATTGACCCATTTTGCGTAATTAAAACACCCCCAGAATATCGTAGAACCTCCTCTGGCTTGAATCACACCTTACACAAGACTTTTTCGCAGCTTTTTATTCACAAGCCACGAAAGACGCTGTCACTGTTTGTCAGTTTCATCTTTCTGCCACAATTCTGATGAGAGTTTCCTGTAAACTGGGATTTTTGCCACTGTTGGTAGACCTGTATGACTATACACTGCAAATTCAGTTACCTCCTTCCCACTATGGCCTTTGGCATGCCCAAATGCAATCACTCCTCTTTGTCAATCGTTAACATCTGCTATGCTGCTCATTTTCCACACATTGAACGAGATTCACTGCACTGTAACACCTTTTCTCAATCTATGAATCCTGTCGCATAGGTATTTATAGCACAATTACCCTCATGCAATGGTATCTGCAGGACCTTGAAGTTACAACCACCTTAAACATGCAAAGTAACAAATTATGACCTTTTAACAACACTATGTAAGCATTTGGGACCTGAAGAGATGAATTGCTGCAGTTTTGAAAGTGAAATGTTGTCTCATTCTTGCTTGATATAGAATTTCAGTTGTTCAACCGTTTGGGGTCTCCTTTGTCATATTTTTTCATTTCATTATGCGGTAAATGTTTTCAATGGGTGACAGATCTGAACTGCAGGCATGCCAGTTTAGCACCCAGACTCTTTTACTATGGAGCCATGCTATTGAATAGATGCAGAATATGGTTTGGCATTGTCTTGTTATAATAAGCAAGACCTTCCCTGAAAAACATGTCTGGATGGCAGCATTTGTTCCCAAATATCATATAAGAGCATTAATGGTGCCTTCAGGGATGTGCAAGTCACCCATGCCATGTGCACTAATTCACCCCATACCATAATGAATACTGGCTTTTGAAATATGTACTGATAACAAGCTAGATGGTCTTTAGCCCAGAGGACATGGTGTCTGTTATTTCCAAAAAGAGCACAGGACACTTTCCCACTTCACCTCAGTCCATCGTAAATAAGGCCCAGAGAGGGCGGCACGGTTTCTGGATCCTGTTCATAAATGGTTTCTTCTTTGCATGATAGAGTTTTAACTTGCATTTGTGGATGAAGTGATGAACTCTGACAGTGTTTCATAGACAGTGTTTTTTGACTGCAGAATCAGACCTGTCTATCACAGCCAGCCAATATTGGTTTGCAGCCTCTTGCATACAGAGATTTCCCTGTATTCTCTGAATCTTCTAATTCTGAATGATCTTATATAATGTAGATTATGTGATCACCAAATGTTTTGCTATTTTGCATTGATAGATTTTTTTCTTGAAATGTTGCACTATTTGCCCACTCAGTCTTTCACAGAGTGGTGAACTCCTCACCATCTTTACCTCTGAAAGTCTCAGCCTCTCTGAGATGTTCTTTTTATACCCATTGTTGTAAAATGTTCCACCAGGTGTTGTTTATTAGTATTACACAACTTTACCAGTATTTGCTGCCCCATCACAATTTTTTTGCAACTAATTCAAAATAGGCATATATTTTTCAAAAAACAATAACATTTCTCAATTTGAACATTTGATGTTTTGTCTTCCCAACCTTTTTGGAAAAGGGGTTGTGCATTTACTGATGCTTCAGCAGCTTGTAAATCTATGGGCAATGCAGATTTATACTGGGTTCAGATATCTTGGATGTCATCAGTTATCACTTATATTACAGTAAAAACAATCCAGCTCTAATAAGACTCCAAATGTTTTAACAATCAATGATCAAAGCACTAAGAAAGGAGGATGTGACTGGCAAACAGAGCCACACTATTTTTTAGCTGAAGAAAGGACACACACAGATATAAACAGATCAGAAAACAGCTCTGGCCACACAGCTCTCTGTTACGAATAGTGCGACATCTAAACCCTTCCCTCAGCAACAATAATGCCTTTTATTGTGTCCTTTTAAAGCCCTCAGCCACATGGGCCCCTTGAGCTTCCTTACACGCACTTTTCTGTGGTCTGAAAATCATAAACAGACAACACAGTGTCACAGTCAAATTTTCATTCTCCCTAAAGAACCAGGAAGGACCAGGAAGTCCTTAGAGGTATAATGTGGATGTTATTAGAGCTACATTACAAGAGAGACGTACATTATTTTGCTACTCACTGTATGAACATCAATTTAATATATCTACCATAAAAAATTGTTTGGAACAAATCGAAAACTTATTGTAGAGAATCAGAGTGTGGATGTTTGCAGAGACAATAGAAATTCAAACTGTCAGTGGAAACCTACCCCAGTCATTATGGATTTATCTGATTAAAGCGTTGTAGGTCAGAGGAAGTGTCGAAATCCAATTGCTGCTTTGTGAATGACATCCACATGCTATGACAAAGGATGAGCACGAACCACTTCCTATTGAGAGAGAGTGCCACACAGATGGTTTTGAGGATGTGACACTCTGCCTATTTCTGCAGTGTGGAGATGGGGGAGGTTTGAAAATGAAAGAGAAAGGGAGGGAGCTGAGACTTCAAAAGGGTCTCCATTCCCCACATTGTGAAACAGTTCTGAGTGCAGAATTAATTGTTATTTCATGTAATGAAATTCTAAGAAGTCTACCATGTCTTCTGAGTTTGCTTTACCAGAGAAGGTTCAGTAATTTAATTTGTATGGGATTTGACTGATACTTTATCTGCATGATGGTGCATTCAGACAGTCCGGATCAGCTTATAAAGCCAGAGAATTCTCCCAGTGCCAAATTGTAACTAGCATTTTGTAGTTTAGCAAATTTATAAGATGAAAATAAAATATTAATAATAAAGACTTATACAGAACTAAAAGTCATCATCTAAGTAATTATCTGGGTGCATGGTTGGTTATGCTCAGTTGGCTAATTCTTGACAGCTACATATCCTTTCAGACTCATAATGATGAGTTGTCTTCTCACCGTAGAAAGATGGACTTCATTTTTAAAAAGTGTAGATATTTTCAAATCTAAAACAATAGAGGAGCTTGATCTTTGATCTTCTTTAAGCTTTAAGAACTGTTTATCGGATGGTGACACTTCAGGTAATCTACCAGGTCTTGCATCTGATTTTCTCTAGATCTTTTAATCACATTTTGAATTCCAGTTTTGGAATCTCCCATTTTTTCACATTTTACTTTGACTTTCCTCTTCATAGCGGAAGTGAAGGATTCCAGATTTCTCCTCGATGCCCCCAACCATCACTAGCAGAGTTGATTAAATGTGATTAAGTATTTATTAGCCAAAATAGATATTGTATGGTAAGTACAGATTGTACACAGCTACCATGAGGAGCCTTGATGTTAGAATTACAAATGTTATGATACAGAAAAGTGATATATTTCCCATTGGTTTGCCTGCTTGGCCTGCTAGATTCATGTGGTATCAGAGAATGTACTGGCTGGTTGTAGTAAGAGAAAGAGAAACTGAAAGAGAGAGAGAGAAAGAGAGAGAGAGAGAAAGAGAGAGAGAGAGAGAGAGAGAGAGAGAGAGAGAGACTCGTGCTAGGTCACCCGAGCCGTCAGCCGAGATCAGAAACTCATGAGCTAGAAAACAAACTGGGCTGCACTCCTCTCTGGGTGGTCTGAGCCCTGCCGCAACGGCAGAATGAAGCCTGACTCGCATCCAGCAGCTAACGGATGCAGCAGAAGACCCTGCCAGCGCTATGGTTTCATATCAAAACCCCTCTAGCTCTCCCAACACCCTCACCGCCGTTGAAAAATCCTCCACTTAATGACATCCAGCCACAAACCTGGAGGGAAGAAAGGGTTAAAGCAAGCCAATTGAGCGAATAATAAGTTCAATTAGGAGATTGGGGGACTGGCGCTGAATGAAAACCAGAGGACACCGCTGCAAGCTGCTCTCGGAGAAGAGGGAGGCCTGGCAGGAGGCCAGAGACAGGACTCTGAAAGAGGGGAGGCTCCATGGAGACGGCCCCTGTGCTGGGTGACTGTGGAGGACCAGGAAAGAGAGAGAAAAACAGAGAGGCAGTTGGATGCATGTCTTGAGCCTCACCAACCAAATCAATGAATTTTGCAAACGCAAAACTAATAGAGAGGACCTTTGCAGATTGGCATAATCTAACTAAATGTATTTCTGCAGCTCACATCATACTATTCAATGTGCATTATGTGCTGTGGAGAGTTGAGGTAGTCAGTGAAATAATCAAAAGACGTTCTGGCATTTGCAGATGAAGATGCACCCAAGAGAGGGAAATATAGAGTTGCAATAACTGCAATGAAGGATCAAACCAAATTACACAAATAAACAGAATAAAGCTCTGAAATAATCAATGACCTAGTAAGCAGAACAGTAATCTGCTGTCATGCCAATATAGCGATAATATGACCTCTTGCTTTTTTAGGTCAGTGTGGGAACTTTATATGCTGCTCATTTGAGTTTCTTTTCATAGACATGGTTTAATTAGGTCCAAAGACACGTGAAAAGGGAGTCACTGACCAAAAAAGCTGTTTTTTATTGGGTCACCCATGCCGATCAGTCGCCCAAACGTTTGACTGTTTATTTAAAGGTCTTCTTCAATGGATGAAAAGGGAACGATGACACTGTCACTGATCATTTCCAGTAACATCAATCCAAAGACGCCCCGTGGGCCATTTTTTGCTATTATGGTTTGTTTTGATTGCTTTTTATGTACAAATGAAAGAGTGTTTGGTTCTTGTGGCCACACCACTCGCTTTCCCCAAGTCCTGGTCCCTCTGCAAAAGACAACATTGCATTGTTCTGCAGACGACCGCTGTGCTGTTTGAACTTTCAGAATAGTCTTAGTGGAATGATGTAGTCGTTAAGGTTTGTTTAAACTGTATCCGACTGAATCTGTGCTTCCAATCTAACAAGAAACTTTTACCTTAACAAGGACATGAGGTGAAACAGGTAGAAGGCACACTGCTGTTCCATTTTTTTCCATTGATGCACTTTATTTAAATGACAGCAATTTCAGAAAACAAAAACAAAAAAAACCAAAACATTAACACAAACAAAAAAGCCAAATAATGCACATAAATTATAATCACTTAGTGATAATGATGATCCATTTGATTGACAAGGAAAAAGTACCCATCCTGGAGTGGCAATCCTGATTCACATTGTAGGTGATGATGAGGATAAATATTTCATCTCCAAAGCAAGCAGGCAGAGCATTGTGCTTAGTTAAGAGGCACTGCAAGATTGCCAAGAAAAAATGGTCAATGAAAATGTTAAAAAGCAGAAAATTGTCATTTTTTTGTGATGGGCATGTCAACATTGCCTTGTTTGTCTATGAAATTAAGTGCTACAGCAGATTGATTACAACAGAATTTGATGTCTGATATGGCGTGTTTGTATGTGAATGTTTCTGTCTGGCTCTGGAAAATTATCGCATAGTACAAAATACAAAGGTGAGAGGTAACATTGCAAATAGAATGAATTCCTTATTTCTCTCTGTGGCATGTTCCATCACTTAAATACTTCCTCAAAAGAGTGAAAATTGTCCCAGAAGTCAGTGTGGTCTTTTACAAATTGATATCCTTTCGCATTATGTTCAAAGGCATTCCACAGAACTTGATGGTCATGAAGAATCAAGATGAAACTTCGTCTTAATCAAAAGAGCTGTGTGCTGAGACACAGAGTGTTTAGAAGCCATTGGGCATCTCCACTCTGGGAGTTTGCCTGCTCTCTAGGAACCACTTGTTTCCCCACAAGGAGACATGATCACTTCCAATTAACCCCCGACTGCACAGCATGAGTGACAGTGATTGTCTTCCTGCCTGGCAAAGGAGAAAATGAGATAAAGTGCGAGAAATTGAAAAGGCAGAGACAGGGAAAAAAAGACAGATAATTGGTGAGTGACCCTGACCTATCCGCTCATCAGGGACTCATGGATTTTCATTGTTTTCTGTTCCGTCTCACTCGGCACTAAACCCTGTGTAGGACGGAGCGGAGGAGGAGGTGATGGTGGAGCTGAGTGTGCGGAAGGCCACCCCTGCAGCAGGTTAAACACCAGTCTAGTATACGGGCACGCTTGTCTCACCAGGACTGTAGATAATTTGGGAGGAGAGCGGGGACGGACTCATCAGAGCCACTTGTCTCAGGCTGATGCGGGCGCTGCAGGGGGCGGGGCCACAAGGGGATGAAGGTACGGTAATGGCAGGGGCGGGCCTTGGCCTCCTAGGGCGATGGCTGACTGACAAGCTTAAGTAAGGTTTAGATCCAGCGAACAATCAGCACTGTGTTATTACACACCCTTATCAAAGCCTGTGAATATCTGACATTTAAAGGAAACGATTCAAAACATGTCTTTTCTCTTGCCATTCCTGAACTCTTACCTGTACTAAAATTTAACCGGATTCTCATCTACTAAGACCATAAGATGAGCAACTTTCAGCAATTTATCCCTTAAATGTCTGTTTAAAGGTACAATCAGTCGATTTGTTTCTTGTAGAAACTTCAAAAATACTATATTCATCTTAAATATTGATTTACACTCTTAAAAATGAAGGTTCCTAAATGGTTCTTGCTCTGGACATACATTAGGAAAAACTTTCAATTGATACAAAACATTTTGGTAGAGGCTCTCAGAACTTTAAAAAGGTCTTTCATACACCTACATTTAAAGATCTATCCCCTGAAAGCTTTTTAAGGTCCCAAGAGTAGTTCTAAGGCTAGGTCCAAAGAACCCCTTTTGGCAACTTTATTTTTCAGAGTGTACCAAATATATGTGTATGGGTCAGTCTGTAAGGTAGTTAGCTTGTAGTTAGTGCATACTGAACCTTTAAATTACTTTTGAGTGATCATATTAAGCTGAATTCAAATATAAACTCCAAATGAGGATCAGCTTTCCTAGCACAGCAGTCAAAAACGGCAAAGTAAATGGCTGCTAATCCAGCTTGAGTCACATCTTCCACATTCTTCTATCAGCAGATCAAATAGGTATGAAACCAAATCTTAACCACCAATATGCAAGCAGAAATAGGCCTCATTAATGGTCACTGGTTTGTGGTTAAGAGATCACTGACTAGCGAGCACGGGCTGAAAAGGGGGAAAACAAGGAGAGAGCAGTGGCTTCAAACACCACAACTCACGCCATAGTCTGAGGCTTCTCTGTGTCACAGCTTGTTCGGTGTGAAAAGCGGCGGGCTCCCTGCGGGATGGCAGGGCCGTTCTGTGAGTGCCAGCACTTCCATGTGAATTATTGTCACTCCTGCATATGTCTTATTAGAGAGCCCTGTTCCTGGCGGCTTTACTCAGGCCTCTAATTGAATAGGACTGAGAAACACAGACCAGCCACAGTCGCACTGCATAGCCAGCTCGGAGAAGCAGAGGCTTCATACCCAGGAACCTAATCTAAAGAGAGCAATGAGTCTGGGACTAGCCACTTACAGCATAATGTTATAAACAGCAGAGTGAAAAGTATATTGTAGTTTGTAATGCCTTGTGTTTGAAATTGCTCATAATCAGAAGTTTGGATTCTGAAGATAAACTGTCCTAATGTGTTTAAGACATCTTTTGCATGTCCTACAATGTATTCGTCTTTGTGTGAAGGGTTTGCAATGGAGAGCATCAGCACATCAAAGACATGTAAAGTAAATGTTTCCATTTGTAATAGACAAAACATCTAGACAGACCATAAACATCACCTAATGAACAAAAAACAGTTTAAAAAGGTCAGTGTAAGGTTAACAATGATAATTACTCTGTTATCCAGAAAGAACAGGTAGCAGCTGATTCTCAAAAGCAAATCAGGACCCCGGACCCGAGTGTCACTATGGTATTCACAGAGGCTTTGCAACAGAGGAGCCATGTTGCTTTATACAAAAGTCCATTTCCAGAGATGTAGATCAACACACGCTCCTATTGTGGATACAGAGTTTCGATTGGCTCAAAAAATGGATTGTCGACATTTGTAAAAAATAAAAAAGTACATTTCCTACGTTTTTTTTATTTTTGGATTCAACTCCAGGTCCACCTATTGCCGTTCTCTTTGGAAAAAGTATGTAGTGTAGACAGAACTGGCAGTATATAACGTCACAGGGCTCACTCAATAACTTCAGTAACTGCTTCTAATTCTCTCATCTCTGTTTTGGCAGTGCTCCCCTCTTTCATAAAGTCTCTCATTACCAAAACAACAGCTTTAAGCCAAAAGCTGATATTAGACCATGAAAAAAAAAAACAGCCAAAAATAACAGCAATGACAGCAAGAACAACCATAATAACAATAATAATAACAATAATAATAATTGTGGATAAAGATAGCAATAAATAGAGATGTAGAGTAAAGTGTGGGTAGGTGGTTTGAAATTAGGGCACTGTGGGTGCCAGTAAGAGAAAGAGATGAAGGAGGACTGGGAAGGACGGATAGGAGGGAGGGGCTACCACACATAAAGCGACTGACTGATGACAGTTGCTGGATATACTTTCCTCCACTTGGTCAAAGGCAGATCGAGGCAGTTAAACTGCACTCATAATTTTAAAAATCTTGTTACTATCAATTAACAAACTCCTATGATTACATCCTTCTCTTGACACTTACTAACCTTTCTAAGTGCAAAGAGAGTACAAAGTGATTTTGTGGCGAGACGTCTCATGTACACATTATTTGTACAAAACAAGCACTCAACATTTTTGGACTGACAGACAGAGGTGTCGAGGGGAGTCCATGTAAGGCGTGCATGGGTACCAGGGTAAAGCGGCAGTTTGTCCAGCCACATTGGACTATTTGGAATGATGTGGTTGTTTGTAGGAGGGATGGCTCTATCTTCAAAGGGCCTGCTGATCTAACCGTGGACCTTTCAGTAGACCACATGTGTTTATAGTGGAATTGATGGTCTATGCTGATGTATACACCCCAACCTTCATCACTACCTCCAACCAATCCATCCAACCGCTTAAATAGCCAAGCACAGCCACCTCTTGGAGACACAAAGAATGCCCCATCACAGAGGGGAGGAAGAGGGAAGCCACAGCCACCCACCAGGCTCCTTGATCAGGCAGGAGTTAAGATGCGTGGGTTCCTGTGGAGTTCCATGGCTCATCTAAAGCTCATCTAAAGCTTAGTCTCTGTCATTACTCTGAACACTGGAGAGCTGGAGGAAGCAGGGAGGGACAGTGGTCTCTAATGACAGCCCCCTGGATTGCAAGGTCAGAAATTAAGGACTCCTTTGCTGAGTATGTTAGGGACTTGTTGAGAAACTAGCCTGAATTTTACAATATGGCTTACTGCCGCCTTTGCTCGAGAAATCATGAAAAAAAGATGATCACTTGCCAGTTTTGGAAAAAGAGATTTACTTTTCACTTTCCTCAGAGGGTCTGATTCTTGCTAACCAAAAATGAATGATTCCTGGCTGCTAACATCAGTTTTCCTTCATTGTGTTGCTAGGGCAACATTCAGTGTCTGATGGCACTTTGTCTGTGACCCCTCACCTCAGGTGTTTTGTGGAGACACTATTTTCCAAAATTACCAGTATCCAAATATAATCTTGTCTATTTTTGGCTTTCCTTTAATGAGTCTTCATTTGACCCTGTGTTTATTTCTTTTAGTCTTTGAACTGCTTTCAAAATGCAACTGTTTCAGTGATAGCCTTTTCTGTTCCACTCTCCTCTCCCCAAACCTTCCCCCTCTTCTTCACAGATCGAAGTGCTTTATCTCTGGTACTCAGCCTGGTCTCGAGGGTTGGGGGATGAACTGGAGGGGGGCAGGGAGCTAGGTCGGGTGGACCCTAGAGACACACCCTTGTCCTTGGTCTCATCTTGGCCTGAGGTGGAGGATGGTGTTGAGGCAGAGGCAGCAGCTCCTGCTGAGGCACCTTCTTGTCCGCTGTAGATCTCCTCGTGGCCGTCTTCACTGGATTCTGCATCCTCTGAGCCAGAGAGCAGCTCTTCATCTCGATACTCAGCAACATCCACTCCACTACCCTCAGCTCCCAGCTCCTTCAGCCGGCCATGGTGCTTTACATGGTAGCGTTGGTTCTGGAAGAACTTGACAATGGTGTGCTTGGGCAGGTCTAGCTGGGCTGAAAGGGTATGGATGGCCTCTTGGTCAGGGTACAGCCCCACATCCTGGATGAAACTTTGCAGGATACCCAGAGCTTCCAGTGAGATCTTGGTGCGAGAGCGGGGCTTTTTGGCAACACCGCTATTTCCTCCAGTGCTGCCACTACCAGCACCACTCTGAGAGTTCTCCTCCATTCCAGAATTGGGGACTGGTTCCTCACTCCTCATGGGCGAGTGATCCTTCAGTGGTGCAACAGGCTGTCTGTGGAGTGCCTGATGAGAGAACAAATAATTGGTTAGTGGGGTAGAGTAACCCTGCATCAAAAAGACATGCTGAGTCATAGCTGCAGGACAATTCTGATGAATTAGTGCAGCAGTGCCCCACAGGACAAAGGTTTTCTTCAATGAATATTCCTCCAGTGCCCCTAGAGCTCTTGACTGGAATGTTTAATCACCTCTAGTAAAATTCCAACCACACTCCCCTAGGTTCTGACTGTTTAACCAAGTGTATTACACAAATGCCACTAGAAAGTTTCTTAAGGCAATATTGACACTGAGATCATTAACAGCATCAGGATTCTATGTTCAACCATATGGAGTACAAAGAGAAGTCAGACAAGAGCTGAAGGAGGATAAATATAGACTATACCAAAAACTAAAGCACATGAAAAAGAAAACTATTATGAGGAAAATATGTTTCATGATCATTTAACAACTAATGACAAGAGACTTTTAAATCTGTCAAGTTGAAAAGGGACAAATCGGATGGAGAAAGAGAATATGTGGTAAATAGCATTGATGTTGTAAATAGTAAAAATGTGGGAGGAGGGAAAGGGAATAGTGTTTCTGAAGCTGTGGAAGGTGCAGCATGTCACAGCAGAGCTATCGAAGTCTGTGGCGCTGTCCCGCTGGGTTTATGACCAGGGTGGGGTGCCCAATGCCTCCACGCTGGAATGCTAAGCTATAAATCTGCGGTGCATTAAAATTAAAGGACCTACATAAAGATAATAGTCATTCGCCCTCTCTCTCTCTCTGTCTCTCTCTCTGTTTCTCTCTCCCTTGCTTGCTCTCTCCACACAATAATAATAGGGTATTTTTTTAAATAATATTGAGGGCAGGCCAGACCATGAAATTGCTTCGATTTCACTTGTGGGGGCTTTCTGGGGCTTGGCGCTTTATAGGAAGTGTGTAGGTTTGTTGTTTTTTTCTTTCTCTTGTTCCATTTTGTATTATTTTTAATGTCTTTGAGAAACAAACAGAGGCTACAAAAAGAATGGAGAAACTGGTATGGGAGTGGATTTTAGAGACATGAACGTTACAACTGGCCACATGGCATAACACAACATGCAGAGACCACACACAGCACAACACTCAACTACAGTGCATCACACATACGGTTTTATACAATGAGGTCAGATACATGTCTGATACACACACACACACACACACACACACACACACACACACACAGAAATATATATATATATATATATATATATATATATATATATATATATATATATATATATACACACACTATATTGCCAAAAGTATTCAGCCACTCACCCAAACCATTGAATTCATGTGTTTCAACCACTTCCACAGGTATATAAAACCAAGCACCTAGGCATGCAGACTGCTTCTACAAACATTTGTGAAAGAATGGGTCACTCTCAGGAGCTCAGTGAATTGCAGTGTGCTACCGTGATAGGACACCACCTGTGCAATCAAGTCCAATCATGAAACTTCCTCGCTACTTAATATTCCACAGTTAACCATCAGTGGTATTATAACAAAGTGGAAGTGATTGAGAACGAAAGCAAATCAGCCACAAAGTGGTAGGCCACATAAAATGACAGTGGGGTCAGTGGATGCTATGGCGATTAGTTCGCAGAGGTCGCCAACTTTCTGCAGAGTCAATCGCTACAAACCTCCAAATTTCATGTGGTCTTCAGATTAGCTCAAGAACAGTGTAGAGAGCTTCATGGAATGGGTTTCCATGGCCAAGCAGCTGCATCCAAGCCTTACATCACCAAGTGCAATGCAAAGCGTCGAATGCAGTGGTGTAAAGCACCACCACTGGACTCTAGAGCAGTAGAGAAGTGTTCTCTGGAGTGACGAATCACACTTCTCCGTCTGGCAATCTGATGGACGAGTCTGGGTTTTGTGGTTGCCAGGAGAACCGTACTTGCCTTACTGCATTGTGCCAAGAGTAAAGTTTGGTGGAAGGGGGATTATGGTGTGGGGTTATTTTTCAGGAGTTGGGCTCTGCCCCTTTTTCCAGTGAAAGGAACTCTTAATGCTTCAGCAGACCAAAAGCTTTTGGACAATTTCATGATCCCAAAATGACTGCACATCAGTGCACAAAGCAAGGTCCATAAAGACATGGATGAGAAAGTTTGGTGTGGAAAAACTTGACTGGCCTTCACAAAGTCCTGACCTCAACCTGATAGAACAACTTTGGAATGAATTAGAGCAGAGACTGCGAGCCAGGCTTTCTCATCCAACATCAGTGTTTGACCTCACAAATGCGCTTCTGTAAGAATGGTCAAATATTCCCATAAACACACTCCTAAACCTTGTGGAAAGCCTTCCCAGAAGAGTTGAAGCTGTTGTAGCTGCAAAGGGTGGGTCGACATCAAACCCTGTGGATTAAGAATGGGATTTCACTCAAGTTCATACGCGTGTGAAAGCAGATGTATAAATACTTTTGACAATATAGTGTTTATTTAATTAATGAAAATAAGAGATATAAATAAACAGTACTTAAAGCTTTAATCTTTAAGAGAGAAGAGAAAAGCAACCCCACAGGTGTTTCTGTCCATCCTTCCACTGTAAGAAGACGCTTAACCCTATGAGTGTAGCTGTCAAAAAGCCATTACAGAGAAAAGGAAATAGAAGCTGACAAAGAAGCTGCTGCTGTTAGCAGAACAATGGGCAGACCACCACAGAGTTCAGATCTCAAAATCATCTGGGATTGCTTGGATTGTGAGAAGCAGAAAATGCAACCAACTTCTAAGACTGAACTTATAGATTTATTTGAAACACTGACAGCAAACCTCCTGAAAAGAATGGAAGCTGTAATAGAGGCAAAGAGTAGATACAATAAATATTAAAAATTCTGATATTACATTTAGTTGTTCAGGCAACTGTATAATTTTCTAATAAATTTATCTGCCTTTTTCATGATAATGAAAAATGAACAACTTGCCAGCTTTGACTGGAAATTAAATAAATTAAGTGTCTCTGACTAAACATTGTAAGTCAGCCCTGTTTTTTTTCCTGGTTTGTTCTGACTATTGTCACAGCTACCTATTGATATTGGTTCCTCATGAAGCTTAATCCCTATGACTCATTTAGGTTCCATACCTCAAATCACATACACACACATGGACAATACACAGTTTCGTTCTCTGACTAATAATCATGCCCATGATTGTGGCAGAAGCCAAGCAGAAACCCAAAGTGTGCGCTGCTTGCCCAACAGGCTGTCCACAGCAAAGCACTCTAATGGAGGAGAACGCTAATGAAGAGAGTTCATGCCAAGCCAGAAGAATGACTCCATCTCCAAATCAACCCCATTGCTGCTAAAGCCATGAAGTCAGCCCCCCTCCATCCACTTCATTTACTGCTCCCTCTATGTATCCTTAACCACAGCGTCTGCTTTGGACAAACGGACTTTCTGCCCTCACGCACTTATGGCATAATTCAATATTAAACCCGAACCATTCCTTGTGTTTTCCAACCAGGGACGGGTTTGTGAGTTCATTGCATTAAGGGAAAAAAGTTCATTTTTCTTTCTCTTTTTATTCTTACTTTCTTTCTTTTTTTAATCAGGGCAAATTACAGCACAGAAGTATGAAAGAATTATAGAACATAAAAGATTCAGTTGATTCTTAATGAGGGCGGGTCCTCCTGAGGGGATGCAGACCTGGGGTATGGGGGCTGTGTTGCCACCGGAGACACCATTAACACATAGATAAATATGTAATGATGATAAAGACACTTTTCTGTTGGTTTCATTTTGCATGACTTCACCTCCCTCAATTATCGGCATGCATGCTAATTTTCGTTTGCATTTGGATATGTTGCAATACTTAGGGAGAGTATGAGTCACTGTAAGTGTGCGTTTACTTGCGTGTGTGTATCTGTGCGTTTGAGCACTTTGTGCTACTCTGTGAATGTCAATATATAATTATCATCACTGTCATGCAAAAACATCCACTTTTGTAGGTATTTACCTTTGTTGCATAATTTGAAAATTCCAGTTTCCCATTTGTATTGTTTTAAGATTAATTGATGAACGGACTCATAGAAATGGTTAATGTTCCATTAACTATCATTACAGTTTGTTTTTCCTTCTATAAAGCTACCATTTGTGGTACAAAAGTTAACATTATGATGATATAAGTTTTTGTTCTTACAGTGCCAATGTGTTAAATATTAGCATAGGATAAGGTCAATGATCTCTGCATGAATAAAGCAAGTACAACAGATGCAGTTTCACTACCTGAAGAAGACAGCAGGACATTAAAGCAGCTTTTCATCATTTGAGAACTATTACTAAAGTTCTGCCTTTTCAGAGTGACACAGAGAAACTTATTTATGTATTTGTTACAAGTACAATTGATCACTGTAATGCTCTTCTTACTGGACTTCCTAAGAAAACAGTACATCCTCTACAATTCATACAAAATGCAGCAGCACGGATCCTAACAGAACAATACAGAGAGCTCATATCATCCTCGTTTTGAAAGAACTGCACTAGCTACCTGTAACTTTTAGTATAGATTTTAAAGTTCTGCTACTAGTTTTTATGATTCTAAATGGACCTAGCACCCGCTTGCATAACAGAACGTCTGTCTGTTTATGTTCCAACATGTGATCTTAGATCTGCAGGTACTGACCTTCTGCAAATACCTTCAGTAAATTACAGAAAATGCGTAGAAGCCTCTATTGACTATTATGCTTCTAAACTGTGGAATGTAACTCTACCTTTATTAGACAGTCACACTCAGTACACACTTTCAAGAAATGTTTAAAAACATATCTCTAAATTCACATTCACTTTATCATTTGTCCGTAACGCCCTTTCAACTGCCATCAGTATGAAAAGCACTCTATAAATAAAACATTATTATTATTAAAAAATAGAATACAAGAGCGATGATACAGACGGGTGACAAATTAAAGGAGAAACACTAAGAGAACAACACATGGCTTGAATGCTTGACCCCTGTGGTGAGGGGTTTTACTGATATTATAGTAGGATTGTAGCACATAAACTTTTCTTTGCGAAAACAAATGCATGTTTGAGAGTTCAGTGGTGTCAAAAGCATAGGCACTGGTCTCTGCAGACCAGTGAAAAAAGTATTTTGGTCATACGAATCATCCTTCACTATATTCTCCTCAACATAGACAACATATGCTATGGCCTTTACAGTCATCAGATCTCAATCGAACTGACTACCTAAAAAGACTGTGGGCTGTGAGAGACAGCACTCTTCACCCCCATCATTAAACACCAACAGACCAAATATTTCTGGAAAAATTATGTTCCAACCCTCCTGTACAGTTTCAGAGACCCATTTTTAAGAGTGTATATGTGTGTTTGAGTGCATGCACATTATCAGCTCCCTCTCCAATCCAGCACTCAGTGGGGGTCTCAGGGCACAAGGAAGAGTCCGGGGGGTGGGGGGCAATGCCCGGCATGCAGCAGCATCCAATTTAGCAAAAACAAAAGAGAAATTATTCATAAGGAGAGTCCTGCCAAATGAGCAGCGGGAGGCACTTACGGCCACAAGCACGGCACAAATACTGCTGAGGAGGCTAAGGCACATGTCCGGGTCACTCATACAGAATGTGTGTACACCCTGTGAGTTATGCTCATCCCTCTGCGTGGACCCCAAGGCCCTGTGACTAAGCTTCAAAATCATAGACTGGAGTCATGAACTGGTTTGAAAATATCATGAAACTTATAATATAAAAGACCATTTCACAAAGCAGGCACAATGACAGAATATAATACAAATGCATATCGTCACTGTCAGAAAAAAATCATTTATCTTTGAAATTGTAATTTTGATGGAGATGGAAAAAACAATCTCAATGTTTAATAGAAGTTAATGGAATAAGTCATTTTGGACCATTTCTATTTGTCCACTTGTCATGAAATTTGACACAGAATGCAGAGTAACTGTAAATTTTTAAATATATTCAAAAAATTAATTAACAAAAAAAGTGAAAAAAATGTAGATACAAGGTATTTGCGCCACAGCAACAATATCTGGAGTGATGCCACAGAAGAACCACTTTTGGTTGCCTGAAGAACATTTGAAGGAATGATGTGTTAATTAATTTCTTTCCTGAATTATTTTTGCAAATGTGAGTGTAAATAACATTTTCTTTAACTGTTAAGAACCTCTATATGAAATAAAGCTTCAATTCTGATTAAAGAACCATGAAACTTTAATTTTATCTATTGGTAGTTGGGTTATGTTGTGTTCCTATATATTACAAATCTGATCAATGATGTCATGAGTAATTATAAAATTACATAATTAATTAATTAACAATTAATGCATTCAACACAGACTCTGTACTGACAGGTTCCAATCTGCATTTCTGACTTTTCCAGTTTTGTCTAAATTCATGGTAAGCATTCATATTTTTGGAATGGTTTAATTTTGAATTAATTAAAAAAAAATGACTCTTGTCAGCTCATTCTTTAGAAATCATATTAGAATCATCTTAAAAGTAAACAGATCTAATACTGAACACTAAAACCTCCTATGAAATTCAGTTAGAAATACACTTTTTAAGTCTTTTATAAGACTTTTTAAGGATCTGTGGGAAACCCTGTAACCTTAAATTACAATATCTAACTGATGTCTAAGGGTTAAAGCTCTGGCAAATCATTTATTGTCTATATAGAAACAAGTGGTCTGTAATCTGACAGACACTGACAAACATAAAAGTGTCCAGAATACTGGACAAATAATTAACCAAGAACATAACTCAAAAATATGTGTCTGTGTCCATGTACCGCACCATTAATGGTGCGTAAATGTGTGTGTGCATTAGCAGCTGGGACACATGTGTGGTCTGTGGTGGCAGGCTGGCTGGAGCCAAGGGGATGCTGGGTAGTTCAATCTGGGGAGGGGCCCTCATTACTGTGTCAAGAAAACAACAACAACAGCAACAAGGACACCCACAAACACATTGAAATGCAGACCGACAGACAGATCTACACTTGCTATGATAATTCTACTTCCTTTTCAAAGATCTACATCTCTTTAAAATTGACAGACACTAAAAGCATACCCTTTAAACTGCTTAATTTGTAGCACTTCTTTCCTTATAATGGAGCTGCTGTAGAGTCATGTCTTCTAGCCCACTGTTTGCAGAATGCATTGTGAGTTAAATAACAAGGCTGCTTTGGGATCAGCTGTAAGAGCTTGGATAGAGCTATATTTTTAGCTGTCTCTGTCCTCTATGTGGTGGCTTGTCTAGGCCTCATGTCAGAGAAGTCCTGGAATGTGTTAATGGAGCAACCACAGTTTCCTTCCTGCGATGAGTATTTAATACCACGCAAATACATAAAGAGAAAGCAAGTGAGAAAGAGAAGGAACTGTGAAAGACTTGAGAGAACTTTGAGTAAGACGTTAGGCTTCAAGCAACTAAGAGCTTTAATTAAGGACGCCATGACATATAGAACTCCCAGAGAAGCTGCTCATGAGTGCTGAAACACAAGTCACAACTGCTAAACTAGGTAGCCTCAAGAGGGAATCACGGCATCAACAACAAATGTACACTATATTTCCAAAAGTATTCACTCACCCATACAAATCATTGAATTCAGGAGTTCTAATCACTTTCATGGCCACAGGTGTGTAAAACCAAGCAACTCAGACTGCTTCTAGAAACATTTGTGAAAGAATGGGTTGCTCTCAGGAGCTCAGTGATAGGATGCCACGTGTGCAACAAATGCAGTTGTGAAACTTCCTCGCTACTAAATATTCCACAGTCAACTGTCAGTGGTATTAAAACAAAGTGGAAGCGACTGGGAATGACAGCAACTCAGCCATGAAGTGGTAGGCCATGTAAAATGACCGAGCAGGGTCAGCCGATGCTGAGGCACATAATGCACAGAGTCCTGACCTCAACCCGATATAACACCTTTGGGATAAGTTAGAGTGGAGAGTGTGAGCCAGGCCTTCTCAACCAACATCAGTGTCTGACCTCACAAATGCACTTCTGGAAGAATGTTCAAAAATTCCTTGTGGAAAGCCTTCCCAGAAGTGTTGAAGCTGTTACAGCTGCAAAGGGTGGGTCGACATCATATTAAACCCTATGGATTAAGAATGGGATCTCACTCAAGTTCATATGCGTGTGATGGCAGACAAGCAAATGCTTTTGGAAATATAGTGTAGCTTTGAAATGTCTAAGAGAAACACATTTTAATGCACAATTAATGTTTATCTGCTGAATGTATTATATTAGAAAAAAATTATGCAACATAAAATGTGGCCTGTGCAAAAGTTCAGTATAATCCTTTGGTCTCTAGTTTGCATCTGTAGTTTCTCTTGTGAACAATTCAAACTGCTTCCTTTAATGGTGCTGGCTCTCCACTACATATGGCAGCCTGAGGTTTTAGCAGATCTAGTACATCACCTTGATATTAAAATTATATTTGTATTTCTCAGTGGGAACTACTTGCACTAAAGGTGCCTAGTCCATTATGGATGTAACTGATTTGTGAAAACTGTTGTGCAGTTATTTTCAGTGGCTAGGATTTCAGAGATTGGGTGTCATAAGGGTGGCAAGACCAAACTAAGGGGCGGTCTCTGTTCTTCTGTCTCAGCCTCCTCTTCAGTTATTTTGCATTTGCATGAAGAAACCTGAGAGTGTTTCCATTTCTCTTCATTTGACTCCATACAGCACAGGAAAACAAGTATACTTACTGTGTCAAGATAACTTATGGTTTTAGGATCAAAATAAAAGATATAAGCTAGCATTTTCAGAGATAACACTAGTTTGTTGACTAACTACTTATGTAATTTATTTGCACTGATGTTACTCTGATTTATTAAACAAGAGTTATCCTTGTGTAAGCCAATGCTAGCCAACATTCACAGGGTGAAAGGTGTTTCTGTACTCCAGTATGAGTTTTATAGGCTATACTGTAAAAAACACTCACTTTTATTTAAGAATTCTAGATAATGACCATGCCAGTATACAACTGATCTCACTAAGTGCATGTCCATGAGCCAGTCAGAAGAACAAAAAGCAATATAATCATAAAATGTTAATCAGCTTCACTTTGAAAAGACATCTAAACCAATATATATGGTCATGTGAAAAAGTCAGGACACCCCATTAAATACTCAGTTCTTTATTAAGAAATGTTCACATAATGATGTCTAATCTTGTTTTTATTCATCTCTGCAAAATAAAGTGATTTACTTGCAGGTAAACAACAAAAAATAACCTTGTTTTATTCATAAAAAAAACACATATTCTAACTACCCCCTAATAGTTAGTGCTACCCCCATTTGGCTGAAATAACTTCAGTAAGATGCTTCTTGTAGCTATCTACCAGTCTCTGACATCGGTCTGAGGAAAGTTTGCTTCACGCCTCAATGCATAATTCTTTCAGCTGTAAGTTGTTTGAGGGGTTTCTTGCATGTACAGCCTGTTTCAAGTCACCCCACAGCATCTCAATGGGATTAAGATCTAGGCTTTGACTCTGCCATTCCAGGACTCTCCATTTCTTAGTTTTCAGCCCTTGAAATTTCTTAGCCCTTCTCCATTTCTTAGTTTCAGTCCTTGGTGGATTTATTGGTATATTTTGGGCCATTGTCATGTTGCACGGTCCATGTTCCTTAAGCACCCTCTGATACAGGGTAGAATTCATGGTGAATTATATATGTGAGCTGGCCAGGTCCTGCTGCAGCAAAGCACCCCCAAAAGATGACACTTCCACCTCCATGTTTCACAGTTGGTATGAGGTTCATTTCCTAGAATGCTGTATTTGGTTTACGCCAAACATGTCTTCTGTTATGGTGTCCAAATAATTACATTTTAGACTCATCTGTACAAAGAATATTATTCCAGAAGTCTTGCTCTTTGTCTACGTCCTCTCTGGCAAATTTCAGTCTGGCCTTCATGTTTCTCTTAGAGAGCAAAGGTTTCCTTCTTGCACACCTCCCTTGAAAGTTAAACTTGTGCAGTTTCTTTCTAATTGTAGAGGCTTGCACTTTCACATCCAACAGTAAGCAAGAGCTTACTGTAGGTCCCGTGAGGACATTTTAAGGTTTATTGAAACTTCTTTTAAACATTTTGTGGTCTGCTCTCGGGCTGAACTTGCTTGGACAGCCAGACCTGGGCATGTTGGCAGTTGCATTGAATGTCCTCCACTTGTAGACTATTTTCCGTACATTGGAATGCCTGATTTCAAATTCTTTTGAGGTCTTTTTAAATCCTTTCCTGGTCTCATAAGCTGCTACAATCTTCTTTCTGATGGCCTCAGACAGCTCTTTCAATCTCACCATGGTGTTCACTTTCACTTCAACAGTCAGGAGCACACCAAACTAAATGTCTGAGGTTTAAATAAGGCAAGCCTCCTTCAAAATGCTGAGTAATGATGTTTTAATCACGTGCACCTGATGTGATACAACTATGTGTGATTTTAGCCATTTTAAGTGGGAATAAATGTGGAGGTGTCCTAATTGATTCCTCACAAGAACTCTTTTTTTTTCAATTACACTTTACAGATAGTTTTAAAAGTATTTTCTTTAGTTTTAATTGTTTAGTTACATTACTTAAATCTCTTAATATTGTTAAATTGATATTTTATTTCCACATGTCCAAATATGTGAAAACACAAAAAACACACAGAATTTCGTATGGTGTCCTAATTTTTTCACATGACTGTATGTAATATATGTATTATTTGTTTTGAGGTCAGATATGGGGAGACAAATGGTTAGGCTTTTTTCAAGAGTGGCAGTTGCCACACCCCTTGTAGCCACACCCCTGATTGTCTTTGCTATAAAAAGCAGGTGCACTAGCATTGAACATTTCCAAAACTCAAGTATTATTCATTCCTACATGCGCACCTGCTCTTTCAAGTACATAATCTTAGTAGAAGCACAACATAAAAATAAATACAACATGTGCCATTGTACATCTTATAGTATTATCCTATTTATATGCTAGGTCTATTCTGCCCAGGAGACCTTGAACGACATGCTGCTTTTAGCTACTGGGCGCTGACTTTGCTTCCCAGATGTGTCAATTCCTTTATGGTCAATATGGTGCAACAGTTCATGGCCAGAGCCTCTGTAGAGTAACCATAGTGACCAATTACAGTGAATTCCCATGAGTCACACAATGTGTGAGTGTGTGTGTGTTCTGGCTCTTCCCGTCATTAATAATATCAGGGCTGTGGTGGTACTGTCTGTTTGGGTGTGTCCTAATGGGGCATTTCCTACTGCGCCCAAATCACATAAATAAGTACAACTACACACACACAAACATTTAAACATCATTTAAAGTACCAACATAAAAAGAGAGCAAAGCGTAGAAAGAGAGAGAGAGAGAAGGCGGAGGACAGAGCCCAGTTAAAGAAAAAAGGCATCTTTGAAATTTCTATTTCTATTTCTTAAAGAGCCCTTGTCATAAAAAAAAATATT
The DNA here is from genome assembly GCF_015220715.1 of Pygocentrus nattereri. Taxonomy (NCBI): domain Eukaryota; kingdom Metazoa; phylum Chordata; class Actinopteri; order Characiformes; family Serrasalmidae; genus Pygocentrus; species Pygocentrus nattereri. The sequence goes on from NC_051216.1 coordinate 34,715,739, forward strand.
TTTTTTCTTTTATAAAATAAAAGGTAACTGAACAAATTTAAAAATGTATAATTACACTATATAGAGTTCACACAGTCAATATATGGAAACTAAGCTACAAAAACAGTCTATTTTGAATGTTTGTTTTTTTTGTTCCAACTCATTCATATATATATTTGCAGTAGTTTAGCCCTGCCCACTCACACTGAAGTCCTAAGGAGTGTTTCAGCCAGTTTTTGAACAAGGCACAAACAGGGCAGCCAATTAGAACAGAAGTCATTTACACACATCAGTCTTAAAAGCTGAGTAATGTTTCATTTTATGAGCTAAAGAGAGTTAGGGCAAATTAATTATGCCTAAACATATAGGATATGGGATTTTTAATGCTTTTACACACCACCAAATTTTATTCATGTAATTTTTTTCAACATCAATAAATTAATCTGAAAGTACACCTGTCAATATATTGTGCACTAAATGCAAATTTTCAGCATTATAAAATGATAGAATATTATTATTTTAGCCCTACATTAGATTTTTGCAGACTTTTACAGCTTACATGATCTCACTAACCTATCACAGATGTTTCAGATGTTGGCATAGCAACAAAAAAGAACATGGATCAGTTATGTAAAGCAATCTTTAGACACCAAATAATGATGTTAGCAGCTGGTAGACTTTCAAGTTGTGTGTGAAAGCTCTCATAAATTTCCAGCTGCTGAATAGGAAGATGTATCTGTCTTTGCTATTTTAACTTTTCCCAAACAAAAAGTAGCCCAATTGGATTATTTGCCAGTTTTATGAGGTTGTCATTTTGCACTTCAAGGCATTTGGCCTGTTTTGCCTTTGAGGAGGCATAAATAACATGCCACTGATTTTTTAAACTACCACATTTTACATTAAATGCTGCTCCATATAAGGTGGAATGGAAAATTTAAATAAAAAGACATCGCAGGGAATTATATTGTGATACATAATTTTTGGCCAAACTGGCCATTAGTAATTTTTAGTGTTTACAGTTTCAGAATATTTAGCATTTTTTGTGTTGTTTATGTGCATCATGATTGGTGTAATGACCTTTAGGTTTTATCATTTACTATTCATGTTATTTCAGGAATATTTTATAAATAAAATGAACTAATATGGTGTTTAGGCAGGGTGTGGAGGTTAATAGAAAGCATTGATCTGAATATCAAGTGTTTGGGAAAAAGTAGATTTATGTGTGTACCATCTGGGAATGCATGCATTTACATATATGAATGTATATGCGTGTGTGGGTCTGCATTGTATGTGTCCTTAGTGTATACTGTAATAACCCTGGCTGGCGAAGGGGAAAGTCCATTTAATCAGGACTGTGTTATTTGGATCTGTGAGTGTGTGTATGATTAAAGAGGGCTGGGTGTATTAGGTTATTAGAGGTTGGCAGGGGTCCTGCATTAGAGGCCTTGATAATATAACAAAAGCACCAAAGAAGTGTGTGCGATCACACAATGAAACACAATGAAGCCTCCATTTTTCCCTCCACAGTGCCATTAGAAATATGGAAACATATCAGAAACCACAAAATGAGGCAAATCATCACAAAAGGTTTTTCTTGGGTTTTCTTGCTGTTCACCGTGATATGCTATTAATTTCAGGCTCCCACAGTCAAAAACCTCAGTTCTAAAAAACCTTCATAAACTGTGGTTCCAGTGAATGCGTAAAAGTGACTTTTGACCAGTGCTGACCTGAGGGTCGGAGGGCAGGTGGAGGACGGTGTGCAGGCGTTCACTGTGATGATGACGGGACTCCTCCTCATAAACCATGTCCCGGTCGGCCTGGGGGAGTGCAAGGAAACGGCGGATTGTACACAGATTCTCCCACAGAGTCCTGTTCTCTGGACTGGGGCTCTCCTTCCAGCGCAATAACTCACATAGCCAGCCCTGAGAGAGGGAAAGAGAAAGAGACACAGAGAGAGAGAGATAAATGTTCTTTATGCTACTTTTCTCACACAATTCGTTTTTATTAAATGAAATTGAAAGTTCTTAAACTCTTCCGTGTTCCAAATATTCCTTTTTTCGCTCTTTGTTGACGATGCTTTGGCAGTACTGTAAGTAAATATGGTCATGTCAATATAGCTTATAGGTCTGAATTGATACATACAGTTACTTATTAGGTATACCTACCTTGTATCTACAATCACTGAAAATTTTATGAGATCCACTTGCTATACAGGTGCACTTTGTAGTTCTACAATTTCTACAGTTTCTCTGCATACTTATCCCACCTTTAGCCCAAACATCAATGATCAAGATCCCCACAGGGCCATCACAGAGCAGGTGTTATTAGGATGATGGATCATTCTCAGCACTGCAGTGACACTGATGTGGTGGTGGTGTATTAGTGTATGTTGTGCTATTATGAGTGGATCATGGAGTTTTTAAACACCTCAGTGTCACTGCTGGACTGAGATTAGTCCACCAACCCAAAATATCCAGCCAACAGTGTCCTGCGGGCAACATCCAGTTATTCAGCAGCAACAGATGAGCTACTGTCTCTGACTTCACATCTACAAAGTGAACCAACAAGGTAGGAGTGTCTAATAGAGTGGACACAATGTTTAAAATCTCCAGCAGCACTGCTGTGTCTGATCCACTTGTCAGTGTCACTGTAGTGCTGTGAATGATCCACTACCCAAATAACACCTGAGACTAATAAGCTAATATTTGCCATTCACAACATTCTACACAAAGTGACAATTGTAAAACATCATACAGTGAGAGGAGTGGAAGGGTGAGAGATAGAAAGTGAATGGGCCTCAGCCATGTCTCAAATCAAGCAGTTCTTTAATGCAAATCGAATGTTCACTCTAGAATAGCAGTTCCCATCCCAGTCCTAAGGGCCCCCCGGGTGGTACACATTTCTCCTTCATCCCTTTATGTTGAGAGTTAGAGCAAAATATGGACCGTCTGGGGGACGCTGAGGACCGAGTTGGAAACCACTGCTGTAGAAAATGTATTGTAGTGTTGTGTAATGCTGAAGTGTAGAAAGTTAGACACTGTTTACACTCAGATTGCTGCAGGCTGTCATTTGCTGCGGATAGGGGAGGAAACTATTGATACTTTCATTTTTTTGAGCTAAGGTTATGGAAAAATGGCCAAGAAGAACGATATAGCTCTTTTTCAGACAAAACTGGTCATGGCTCAAAATTAATATGCTGATTAGGACTTGAATGGTAGCCAATAAGGTCATGCACTTTGAGAATTAACAGTGAGGCTTAATGTAGAGAAGAATAAAATGGGACAGGCAAAGGAGGAGAACAGGTGAACCCTTCGTTTGGCCAGAGGTGGATAAAAATTGATGCATTTCTTTGTGTGCTTTAGTTGCTTCTCGAGAACTAACTCAGGATTAATGCTGTTTTTTGTAAAAGCCTAAATCTTTAATAAACTAAAAAGCATTCCTGCCACTCCTTGATGCATTTGTAATCATGTAATTAAATGATGGATGTGAGTAGGATGTGGGAATGAAAATAAATTCATTAGAATAAAGTTTGCTGTGTACAACCAGGAAAGAGAGCTAGGAGTGAGTGAATCAGTGAAAGAGAGAATGAATTAGAGGGCCGAGAGTAAGCGAGACCTGAAATAGAATAAGGGAGAAACTGAGATTCAGTAGGAGTTACAGAGTGTAATGGAGATAGAGCAAGAAAAAACGAGTGAGAACAGGACAGGGGAAAAGGGGCAAGTAGTTAGTTGAGAGACAGTGAATGAGACCGTGAAATGGAGAGAGAGAGAGAGAGAGAGAGAGAGAGAAAGAGAAGTGTGAGTGAATGAGAGAGTGAAATGGAGAGAGATGAGGAAGATTTGATTATCTCTGCTAGACTAGGCCAGTCTTTGACACCAGCTGTTGTGTGCAGCCAACCTCCTCCAGCACCCAGTGTTAATAACCTGATCAGTGCTCTTTTCCTCTCCCCCTCTCCCTCTCTCTCTCTCTCTCTCTCTTTCTCTCTCTCTTTGTCCCTCACCTCCTCCTGGCCAGCTGCAGCAGATGGGCGCATTCAGCCGTGACCCCCCCACCCGACCCTGAACCTGGGAGACCCTACTGCATCTGCCACACGCATGCACACAAACACACACACACAAACATATACTACTACCTCACTACTGTACTAATATGCTACTCACACACCTTTGGGTCGAGGAGGTCACACCTGCAGACTCAGAGTTTACAGTGCTTGTGTGCATGGGCTGGTACAGCGCTGTTCCTGCTCAAACTGTTTCATGGGAAGAATCGGGCGCAGCTGGGCACGGGATCAGATTTGACTAAATCAATTATCTCTCTTTGCTCTCAAATGGGAGAGGGACCCACAAACAGTCCAGCAGAAATATTCCTAAATCAACACTCACAGATGAATGCCACAGTTGAAAGACACCGCACCATCAGTGCTGTTCAAGGCCTGCATTTTTACAAAACATTTTGGTCTCTTAAGCTATTACAAAGACTTTTCATGATTATGTTCCTGCTTGCTGTGATCCTGTAATAAACAAGATGTTATCTTCATAAAGATGGTATATTTATATCCTGGTGCAAATGGAAACACTCCTTTACCCATTGCTTCAACAAGACTTAAGAATAACTTAGCCTGTTTGCATTGTGGTCCATGGGATTGCTGAATAATATGTCTTAGGTCTGAGATTTTAAGGAGTTGACCAGCTTTTTCAAACTTCTTTTTCTGTATTTCTTTAATTTAATGTATTCTGTAATTTAATTTATTCATAACACTTTATGCAGGCATTTATAATATTATATGGTATACAATTGCTAATATATATATATATATATATATATATATATATATATATATATATATATATACATATATAATGTATGTATATTATGCGGTCTATAATTGCTCATAAGATTTACATATTCATAAATTCTGGTTCCATAATCTATTATAATATCTGTTCATAAGAATATTGTAGACACTAATATTGTAAAGCTTCAAAAGAGTTATCTATACAATATAACACATGATAAATATTATGATTCAAAGGAAGTGTTACCAAGGTAGCTAGCTAAATCTTAGCCCCACAATTTGATGGCTACTCTCACTGCTGCTCCTATTCTTACCTACTGACAGTGAACTAATCTGAGTCAGCACGGCACGGTATATCTCCACACACTGAGGCGAGCGTGAAGAGCAGAAGTATGTCGCCAGTAATCACGGCTATCTCAGTGGCGCGGAGGGAGCACAATGGAACATCCCTCCAATGGTCCAATCTGATTATGGGTGAGTCACAGTGGAGAGATCTTTGGTATGGATCTACATGAGAACACGGCGGGTCATGGTGGGGCATATGGAAACCATTTTGATGGCCATCTGCAACATAAACCATGTCTATCTGCCACTGTTGTTTACCAACTGGAGAGACATGCTTTGATCAGATACTAGGAGAAGACTCCTACCTACTGAAGAATGGCTCAACTTTAGGTTTCATGTATATTACATTCAGCTTTATTCAGGTCCTCTACTGTTGAATGATTGTACGTGATTCATTAAAAATATGTGTAAATGCTAACAAGCGTGTTGTGACCATGAAAACCTTAGAGTTTATTACTTAGCTATTAGTATTAATATATATTATTCAACTGTTATAACTGCTGTATTACTACTATGAAAGCAGCTTGTTATGTAAAAAGTTTCTTGCCTTGCATTATAAAGAATTGGTATAAACCAATTTACCAATAAACCAATTTTGCAGTAACAAGCAACTGAACTAGTTATATTTAACTGAAAAATTACTTTGATTGAAAGAATCACTTTTTCAAAGTCTTTATTAAGTTGAATGAAAGCTAGTCAATTTACTTGTTACCACATGAAACAAGTATTTAATTTAGTCTGATTTTTAGCAGTAAGGATGTATGGTTCTGCAAAAAAAAAAGAAAAATGAATAATAATAATCATTACTGAATCATTACATTATGCTGAGGTTCTTAAAAATGGCCAGGATTACGCATATCTGTAACTTATCTTAACACTACTTAGATGTAATTGCATAATAATAATAATAATAATAATAATAATTGCAAACTATAGCAATTACATGTAATTGTAACTACATCCTGACTTGTAAAGACTTGGGATTTTAAGATGTTACATTAAAAAAAAAGTTTTTACTAACAAAAATGAAATCCACCAATAAAAAATAATAAAAATCTTTAGGAAATCAAATGTTCTTCCATGCCTTGTTCATTGTATTTGCATTAAACTACCCACAATTTTAATTCAAAGGAAAATGAAATAAATGCAAAGCTCAGCAAGAAAGGTCTACCAGAGTGCTCCTCTATCCTTTCACAAGTGTGTGAAATACATTCAGTGAGGAATCTTCATTGCTATGGAAAGATATTTAATATTATTTTTTCCCCAAACAAGTTTGAAAGGCTCCTTTACATTCTACAAGTATGTTCAGAATAAACCATCTCATCCAAATTTATGGTTGTATAATTTATGATGTGCCCTATTTTATTCTATTAGTTGTCTTTAATAATTCTTACCAGCATTTAAAGGTAACCTCTATCCCCATTGTTTGTTTACCCGGATCATTATAAGCAAGAAATCTGATGCAATTAGACCTTTTCAAATTTTAACTGAAATACCCCTGTTCTATGGTGTCCCACCAAAGAACCCTGTTTTATAAAGAAGCTACTTTTATTTTTATGAGTGTAGTCGTAAATTAATTTAATTAATGGGTGCACATATGATATGTTTAAGGGATTAATATGAAACATATTTAGCCAAACTGCCGAAGATGCCCCATTATAAACAGTCACACCAATGATTTTGAAACAGTTTGATAAACTCACACAGTGACAGCAGAGAAAGTTTCACTTCTACACTGAAGGGACCTGCTTTGAAAGGCTTATCATTAGTGCACTGAAAGTGGCAGTTTGGGTAAGTTGATGCTGTACGAGGTCTTACCTGGCTCTTGTTGGCTGCCACCTTGGCGAATAGGGCCTGAGACACCTTGGCCCGCTTCATCTCCTGCTGGATCTCGTCATAGATGGACGAGGTAATGTTCACCAGTGACTCGAGCTTCAGGGGAAGATCAGGGTTTGGACCAGAAGGCTTGGGCTACAGGAAGCCATGAATGAGGGAATTCAGAAGACAAACACAAAAAGTTGTTAGGCAGATTCTTGAACAATACTGAATATTCCTCAAATATGCATGTCAGAAGGCCTGCTTTATATCAGCAATGCACAGAGGAAGGCGCATTCAGTAAAGTCATTAAGGCACTCTCTTACATCTGCTTTGTACTTTGTTTGAATTATGGTGTATTGATTTTAGGGTGCCGTGTTTTTTTCTCATGCAGCATTTGAAGTTGTTCTGCATGTACGGGCAAGTTAATCTCACATTCCCCAACACAAACGATGGCCAGATAACTGTTTACAGACATAATAATAATAATAATACACAACTGCATTCCTACAGACTAAAGAATGAGCACTCTGTCCTCATATCAGAGAGATTCTGTTATCTGGTCTGTTTTATTGATGGCAGCTCTGAGTTTGAAAACAGTCCCACTCAAACCCACCATGACACTAAGTTTGTAAAGAAAAAAGTTCTAGGTCATTTACTTAATATGAACATGTTCAGACAGGAGTAGAGTCATGCTTTTTTGCCTGTGTAATTTTATCTTTAAAATATTTCTGGCAAGTATATTATGTAGTCTTTTCAAGAACACTAAAAAATGCCATACTGTACCTGAAGCGCACTACTATCCCTTTGATCACATGCTGTATGTTTATGCAGTCTATATGCCAACCAACAGTTTGGAATCATTGTTTAAAAGTTACCAAAATAATTCTACTATCATGCCAAAACTAAACAACTTAATAATATTTCTTAGATGTGTCCAGAATGATGAACAGAGTTATAGATAATTCTAGAATTATTGAGAAAGCTGGCTAAGTTTACATGTAAGTTATTTAAGCAACAGAACATGAGAAGGAGTGTGTTATTGCAAAATAACATCACAGCTGTGATTTAGTCGCAGGCACAATAACACACAACCTTGAGTGTCTATTGCTTTTATACAACGGTTAAATAAATAAAGCAATAAATAAATAAATTGGGCCATGAAAGTGTCATTTAATATGTTTTAATGTTAACAATTTTTTCTGGCAAATTATAGCTCCTTAACAAGCAGCTCGTTGCTACGTCAAAGTAATGAGGTCCGCTCACTTGCTGCACAGCCAGCAGTCCATCTCCTACAGCTGTCAAAGACGTTGCTTAGCAACGGCGTTTCAGTGGAGTGATACAGTGATACAGTGAAAAAAACATGATGTTATGGCAAATATCAGCCCGATTGGAATGCTTCTCAACCAATCAGTTTGCTAACAACTAACTGTTGTATAAAATAAAATTAACCTTGAGAATACCTTGTATTTGGAAAGTGGTGATCAAATCTCAAGGCAGAGAAGTTAACAAATTACTGTAAATAGAAAACGACATGTATATTATTACATCTCGCTGTTGTTGGAAGAAATCTCCAAAGTCATAACTTTACAATAGAAGGAAGAAACTTACTTTACTTTTAATGGTACCAAACTTAGTAAAAAATAATTTTGGGTTGTTTCTTTTGGTCCATTCATCATGAAATTTATGCACAATATACAGGGCAAAAGGCATTTTCAAATTATGTCAGAAACTGAAAAACTACAAAAATGGAGATATGAGTTTTTTTTTCTATATTGTTATTCAAGTTGTTATTGAATAAAATAAACTTTTGAATGGTAGCGTATACTGAACTTTAGTAACTATGATTGTGGTAAAAACACATTTTGCAGAGAGGACTGTGGTAGTAAATGTTTTGGTGCTTGGTTCCCTGAACTATTGTTTTTAGTGGACAGTTCTTTAAAGAACCATTTTTAGATGAACATCCTCTTTAAATTTCAAAGAACATCTACATAATGTTAAGGTTCTCTATTAAAGAAAGATTTTTACTAGAATCTAGAATACATCTTAACCAAGCACTGTTTAGGAACCATTGTTTTTTAAGAGCGTAGATTTGGAATTCATACAGAGTTGACAGATGCTAATTAAATAAGGTGCATAAAACATCCTTTCTTGAACATGATTTACTGATCTTCAACATAATTTTCTTCTATCTGAATGATGACAGAACAATACAGCAATTTGAATGAATGAAATGAATGAAACAATGAATGAAACAATATTTCAACATATCTTCAACATATTGCCAGACCATTGTGAGGACCAGTGAGCAGATGCAGAGAGAGTTGATTTGATCCTCACCGAGTTAGTGATTTTGGTCTTATTCTTCCAAATAGATGCCCAGGCGTCAGGGGTTAACTGTTCATCCATGCTGCGCTCCCACACTTTCTGCATAGGGCGGCAAGGGGAGCCATTAGCAACGGCACATTTTTAAAACAGGAAGCAAGCAATGCACAATTATATGGCATTGTGACCGAAATACTGTCATGATGCCATATGTTACTGAAATTTATTTAGACTAACTTGACCTATAAAGGGCACTCTCTTAAACTGCAGTGTGGTTTCAGTGAGTCATATATTATTTAATCAGCTCATCAATGGAAAAAAGTCATATACTTATGATATAAAACACACACAAAACCTGAAACATACACACCTTCTATCAGTCTAACCGAAATTTAAATAGGTAATTGCTTTCAAAGTATAGTTCTAAACTACTTTTTCTACCCTTATAACTCTGCGTAGGCCCTACTTAACAAAACCCTGATGTAGCTTATAAAAAAGCATTGATGTATAACCCAAATTAAATAACTAAACAAAAACATTAACCTAGACAGAAGCCACAACAATCTCAAAAGCATACAGATACACAGTGAAAACTCAAACAAAGCACAAACTGTCAGTGCGGGTCCTGCAATTCTAGGTCAGAAGAAAGAAAGGGGTGGAAGGGTCTGTTGCAAGGTTTGATATAAGAGGGATAATGATGTACCTGAGAGAGACGGTTAGCCCCAGAGCCGGAGTTTGAGGTTGGGGGCAAGCCTACAGGGGGATTCATGCTGCGCTCACGCTCTTCCTGGTAGATCCGGTCTCGCTCAGCTTCAGGCAGGTTGAGAAAGTTCTGCATGGCCTTGAGGTTGACCAGCAAAGATTGAGAAGCTGTTCTAGGGTCTTCTTCTTTCCGCAAAATCTCAGACAGCAGACCCTGTAGTTCATAGACATGCATTTTGTGACCTTGTAATATTGACCTAATAACTACATTTTTATTTACTTTTTACATTGAAAATGCCAGCTTTGCCACCATTGGATCGTTGAAATGGATCAAAAAATTACTTTAAAAAATTTGTTACTATTAACACATACTAGCAATGTTAAAAAAGTGTTCTTCTTTTGTCTATAAAGGTATCGGTTAGGGAGATATGAGGTTTTGGGTGGCTTCTGCTTGATGTTAGAAAGCCACATACCCCCTTGATGAATAGAGAGACAGGACTGAGAACATCATCACAGAAAACAGGTAGAGAGGGAACTGTATAATTACGTTAGACAGAAGAGAGGAAGACCTTCATGCATCTTCATCCCAAACCTCAGCCATTTCATAACTCCAAATATACAAACACATAAAAAAACAAGCCAAAAAGGCCAAGCTCTTGTGAGAATATACAGTATATCCTAGTTGGTCTTCACCTGCATCACATCATCTACCGCCCACACAGTGGCTGGGCTCTAATGGGGCGTAATTCTGGCCTGTGGATGCTCAATGGGCCAGGTGTGTGGGCTGCTGAGAGGGAGGGAGAAAAGACTAGATATGGCCTGGGGGCTGGAGCCACCATGCTGGGTTTCACTGAAGTGGCCTGCAGATCTGAAAACTCTGACCTGACTTTTCACTCTCACATTTCAGCTAATGTTTTAGTTCACTGCTAAATGATTTGCATGAATTAAGCAAGTGATTGCTTTTAAAGCAAGTGACTGAGCCAAGTACTTTGAGTTTCATGGATTTATCAGCATTGGTGGAAATCCAGTCAATAAAGCACCATAAAAAAGGCATTTAAATTCAGGAATGTGATGCTCTGTCACTTGTCAATCAATTATAATATTGGTTGTTTTACAATGTAAAATTATATGGTCCAATATTACTGGACATAGTCATTTTTATTTCCTTAAAATTGGTATCGCCATTAGTGACACCATTTTCTGATCAAACCCTATTATGGCCTCCTAAGTGGAGCTTTTCTCTTAAACGTCCTTGTCTTCAACAAGGCACCAGTTTGTAATCATGTTCATTTTCCATTATATAAATTTTCTCCATCACTTTCCTCCCATCTGAAATATGCTATTGTACCTGTGTACGGTTGAATGCCACCCTGGCAAACACAGCTTGTGAGACGCTGGCTCTTTTAAGCTCATCGCGAACCTTCTGGTAGATGTCTGAAGAAACTTCTGCTGCTGAAGGGTTGGATCCTGGCTCTACTGGTCCCCCGGACTTGCCAGGTCTTGGGATGGGTGGGTGGTTGAGGAACTGCTGGTTAAGAGCCTGTGGGTGCTGGTGGGCCAAGAGGCGGCTGACTGCAAGCTGCTGGTTGATGAGGTGAGCCATGGCTAGCTGCTGCCGCACGAGCTGTGGACTGAGCTGAGGTGAGAGAAGACCTCCTGGGCCAAGGAGAGGTTGCAAGGCAGCTGGAGGAGGGGGAGGGGCCACCTGGGCCCGTAGTGGCGGGCTGTGGTGGAGCTGGCCAGCATGAGATGAGGGTGGCTGTGGTTGCCCTTGGGATGGAGGCTGAGACTGAGCAGAGTTCTGAGGTTCTCCAGAGGCAGCCTTCACAAGGGAACCTGCACTGCCCAAAGGTCCCAACTGAGCCAGGCCAGGCAGATGAGGGGGAGGACGCTGTCCTAACACACAGAAATCCACCAGGCTGTCTCTTTCCACTGTGGAGAGAAATGCTCCCATGGAGTTTAAATGGCTTTGAGGGATGAACCCAATGATAGACACTACCTTCAAATCCTTTCTATGACTTTCAGTGAACAAGAAAATCAAAACAATATTATTCTCTACAGCAGTGGTTTCTAACCTTGTTTCTGCATATTTTTCGTTTTCCTGCTTTGACCCAAATAATCAGAGCTGGGTTTCCCAAAATCATTTTACAACAAAGACAATTCTTAAATAGCAAAGACAGCATCATACTAAACACTCTCTCTACCAGTTAAGATGATCTTAATACAAAGAGACTTTTGGACCCAATTCAAGCAGGGACGCCCTGAGAATGAGAATGAGAATTTTGGCCTGATACCAGTATCTGCAAGTTCTCATGTACATACCTTCCAATGCAGATACAGAGGCAGACACAACTTTGAAAAATGTGGATATCAAGACAGATACACGAACATTTTAAATTGTAGAAATTAGGACTAGCTTCACCTGGATTAATGTTCCAGAAAAGCATTTATTTGTAGAGAGTTGCAAATGCTGTAAAAATGAATAAAAAGCATACATTTCAACATATCAATGTTCTGCTCTTCTGGAATACAATAAGTACATAATCAAGTATCAGTTCGTCATATCAGCTAAATCTAAACATCTGTCCTGTGCCAATTTTTTTTAGGAACATGTTTCCCAATATCAATATGATTCTGATATAATCAGGCACCCATATTTGCATGTTCATCCTGTGTTGAAGTGGGTAACTAAAAGGTGAAAAAAGGTGTAAAATGCTCCAGGTCCACAGCTACGAACCTGTCCTGCTTTAAGGTTCTGTTCTAAAATGACCAACCTTTAATTTCAGAATTCTCTCGGGCTGGCCACATCTTCTCAAAGTAGTCACCTGAGAAGTGTGAAAAAGAGCAAAATGATTAAACTATGGCAAAAATGTGACCAACAGTTACAATAAAGTGTTCTAAAATCGCACTCTTTGGTACTGTCTAGTGAAGCCTATGATGGACAACTGAGTCACCCAATGGGATGTCTCTGAGATGCTGCTCACATCTGGCACTGTGAGGCACTGTGTTTGGCTCTGTGAAGCAGAGAGCAGAACTAATAGTGGAGGCTCAGTGTAACCCAACACTGCTTGTTCTGTCAGCATGCTGAGTACTGCTTTATTCTCCACCATGTCTCTGTCTCTGTGTCAGTGCGCTTGGGGTTTGGGGGATGCTTTGATCTGTCCTGCTGTGTAATTATGTCGCTTTTTGAGGGGGCAAAAGAAGGAGGAAAATTGTCATAGTCATTTTGATACTAAGCGGCTTATGCAGTGGTGGTGAAGATGGGTTGGTAGTGAAGACCTCCTGCAGCCCCAAGGAGAGGGAGGTGTGCTTTCTATTAGGCTTCAAGGAGGATTGTGTTTCTTCCATTCAGTGTAATAGAGGGCATTAAGAGACAACCTATAATACACAGCACTGGTGGGGCTTTTGTCCTCTGTAGTCCCCTATTCCTCAAATTAATTTAATGAGTGGAGTCACCTCAGGGAACTCTCACTTACATGCGGCAGTAGCAGCATGTTCTGGTTCAGTACTCTGTACTGGTTCCATGACAGCACTTTAGTCTATCCCCAAGTACTGGATGGTGCTTCATCATTCCAGTTCCACTGCTCTCCAGTGCAATGCTGATGCTGGCTGATACTTTGCTTTGGCCATGCTGCAGACTCATGTGTAGCTAATACAGAGCATTCCATTCTGTTGGCAATGCTTTTCTATGGAGATTATACAATTTTCAAGTAGCTAAATTCAATGAGTATCTCAACACTTTTGCATGTACAGTGTACTGGCCTTTCTCACTACCTGCCATCAATGCCTGCTTGCAAGTATTTGAACTGATCGGCTTTATTTTTCACAATCGTTACCTTTCATGATATGTTTATATCACAACAAACATGATGTGAACAGAGGGTATTTTTATCCATTTGGTTTGGGGAAATGCAGGTGAAAAAGCAGAAAATGCATTTATAGAGACACGTCATAGGTCTTATGAAAAAATGCTACCTTTTGAGTGGTGCTATAACATGTATAAGGGCAGTATTGAATAATGTTTGTTAATTAAAGCTTTAGTTGTATCTGTCATCTATTGGTAGCTACTATGTATTAACAACTAGGAAACAAGATAATCAACCATTCTAGCAGCTACTGCTTTAATAGCTACATACAATGAACAAAAAAGACAATTACATTGTTAATAGCAATTATTAAATTACCAGTTGATCATCAGCGTAAATTTCATAATTGTCACAGGCTTCGTTTCTAGTGTTTTTTTTGTTCCAGTTTACAGAAGCAAAGATCTGGCAATGCTGCAAGACAAGCAATGTTGACTAGAAGAAGAATATTTCATTCATCAGTTTGTCTGTGAGTATCACATTGTTGCAGTCAGACATGAACAATACAAAATATAGAATATCACAGGACAGCAGCTAGGACTTTACCTTTAATCTTCTTATACTTCTTATACCAGCGCCCGAACTCTTGGCACTTGGCAGTGGAGACATTAGCGTAGTAGGAACTGTTCACTATAGAAGAGATCATACTCTGGGAAAAGTAAAAAAAAATGTGAAGATAAGATTACATATATATATATATATATATATATGTGTGTGTGTGTGTGTGTGTGTGTGTGTGTGTGTGTGTGTGTGTTAAATGGTTCTTTAAAGTACATTACTGTGGAAAGCCACCCAAGCATGGCTGCGTTAGCACCATGACATGCTCCGAGCCTCAGTGACACAGAGCCGGGCAAAGACAGAAAGCCACACACATATGCTAGCAATTGATATGAGGATCAACACCCACATAGAGTGCTCCACTCAAACACAGCATGCACAGATACATAAATCTCACTGATTGCTCTTTTGCATGGAAGTGAACATGCAGTGCAAGGCTCACACACACATAACTGCTGCAAAACTATTAAAGTAATTTCTGCGGCTTTAGAAATGACTCATAAATTCAACCCAAGTACAAAGCAATATGAAATGCGTTTATATGGAATAGTTTATTCATCAGCTTGATCAATTGTGTATTACAAATCCAAAGCAGATTGATAACTCTTAGTAAAGAGCAGAGAATATATATTAGGTTATCTGGAGAGAGTAAGGAGCAACAAATTAAATTAGAGAACCATAAACTGAATTATTGGAGCTTATAGGCTTTTAGATAGTACCACTGTTTCTACAACACCGTAATGTTTCAACTCCTAATCAGTCCTAGACACTGTGCACTTTCCGTGTGCTGTGCTGAGTTCTTTACCTGTTCATATTAACATGCTCAGGGCGTTCATGAACTTCATCTTCATTCTTTTTAGATAACCTTTCATAGCCTTCTAACATGATGCATGGGTCCTGGGCAAATGTTGTTATATAATGGATTTGATATCATCATTATGTTTACAGTTTTTTTCCCATTTTAACACGTTTGGCTCATTGTTATTGTGCACAAGAAGTCTAATGTTTTATGTACCATGCACAGGTGCAATTTGTGCATTGAGCTAAATAAAAAGTTTATCCCCTGGTCATGTAGTCCATGATATAACTCTATAACTTTAGTGCTTGTGTGTAAGCATGGAGGAGAGAGTGGCTGCAGTTGCCAAGAACGCTAAACTCTTGGATTTCATGGATCCAAATAATCAGGATGTATCCAAATGATAGCTATGCCAGACACTAAGTAATTAGCTTTGATGATGATCAAAACACAGCTGACTTGCCAATAGGTTACAACACCAAGTGTTGTAACAAGTGCAGCAGCACTGAAGGCAGTGCACCTCTTCTGTGTTCCATCTTACCTGCATATGTAACTGTAGAAATGGTTATATTATTTTATTTCATCCCAGGGTGAGGGACTCCAGAACCCTCGCAACACCCCCAGCCCACCCCACCACCCGCACCCTCTCCTGCACCACATTGTCAAAATATTCTACTAATATTAGTCAATGATTTCACTGGTTGATGTGACTGCTTCTAATTACGCTTACTTAAATTCTATATTCATAAAACTCTTATTGCTCTGCATCCTCTCAAGGTTTTGTCATCTTTTCCTTGACAATTTCACACTTGGCTTGCTCACTAGGGGCTTGGACTTGGAAATTTCTGTAAAGCTGATTTG
This sequence comes from Pygocentrus nattereri, assembly GCF_015220715.1. Taxonomy (NCBI): domain Eukaryota; kingdom Metazoa; phylum Chordata; class Actinopteri; order Characiformes; family Serrasalmidae; genus Pygocentrus; species Pygocentrus nattereri. Next base: position 34,731,778 of record NC_051216.1, read on the forward strand.
TGACAATGCTGATTGTATAAAGCATTCTATGAATAAATTCTAATTTATATGAAAGCAAAAATTCTAATTGTAAAACAAAAACAAAAAATGTTTCTAAATCATTATTAAAAGCACACAATAAGTCTTTTGCTCCAAAGGTTTGGACACCTGAAAGGTTTGAGTACTGATGAGTGCTCACTGGTGAGTATCACTTTAGTCAGATGTTCTTTCAGTTGTACATTTCTTGCAAAGAAAACTGACAAGCTCAGAACAGCTTTAAATTTTCAAGCTTTTTAATTTTAATGTAAAATTAACCAGCAATAAAATTTGCTTACATTTATTAAAAATATTTTGAAAAGCTGCATATCCTCAAATGTCTGATGAGCAGTGTACATACCGAAAAAAAAAACATGTGTACCTGGGACAGCGGGCACTCTTTGGCCAGCGTGCTCTGGTTCATCTCCTTCAGCAGCTCCTTAAGAGCGTTGCGCACTGTCGCATGGTTCCACTGCTCCGATGGCAGGTCCTCCAGCTTGGCAAAGCTGCAATCATAGGAACAATTACTTCCTGTTTCTCTATACATCGTGACTATCACCTGATCAGTATACTGTGTGATGCACCTGGCACAGCAACAGGAGAAACAGCACCCTTTGCCATGGAGACGCAGAGAAACAAACTGTCAGAAGCAATCCTGTCATGTGGAGTCTGTGTTTATCTTGAAGCATGCAGGAGTAAACTGCAATCAGTGCCTATGAAAGGCCTCTTTGAGTAAAGAAGATAAAAGTTCATGCAGGGCTGTCTCTGTCTTTTTCTGGCACAGCACCAACAATGGATTTATAGATATCCTTTAAAAAAGACTTTGAAAAATGTGTCACTGAATGGATGGGGTCAACTGCATACTAATAACAGAACAAAGACGGATGCTCAGTATGGTAGAGAAACTCACTGGTTCAAAGGCACTGCAGGACATAATATTATACACAGTCATCATAATATTATAATATGTTCGCTACTGAGCCATTGAAATAACTGCTATATGTTCGCTCATATGCTCCTATAGCTCAATTGCTATACAGCAGCATTTCCCAGTCCTGGTCCTGGAGACCCCTGCTTATTTTTTGTAGATTCTCTGCTCTAACACACCTGATTAATGAGATGGAGTTGAATATGAAACTTGAAGTGGGTGTGACTAGAGAAGGCACAAAACTTTTTCTTTTCTGACACTGTTACTAAAAATTTGAGTATTACACACACTGATACAGATTCATTTTAAATTGCTTTACTAGAGCACTTCACTTAAGTTGCTCATGTAAAAGTGGGCTCATGCTCGACCTACACACTCTCCTATCCCGAATTTTCCCTAGATCACCCTAGATTTCGGTTGTCTGTCCAGGACAAATGACACAAGGTTCGGTGATCCAAGCATTTTCATACGTCAGCACTTCCTATGAAGTTTAAACTTATTCTTATCAAATCAAATAACTGAAAAAAATAGGCTAGATTGGTGCAGATTACCCTACATACTGGCAACTGACAATTTGACCATGAAATGTTTAGGTGCCAGGTAGTACTGCAACATGATAATTGAGAAAATTAAGTTTTGTAGGCTCACATGGAAAAGAAATATATTTATTTACTATTTATTTATAATAACACATTTAACAATAAAGAAAATATATGACAAATGCATTATATATAATATATTTACAGTTATATCTGAATATGTAACTGTATTCCAGAATATTCTCATATCTGAGTGGAAATGTTTGTGTTCAACAGAGTTCGACAGTTTCCGAAAAAAAAAAAACTGCACAGAAATCTTTTGTTGCAAAAGGGCATTATATTACATACATGTAATAATACATATATTTAAGTGATGTGTATTGATTTGACTTCAACTATTTATATATATTCTAAAAATATAATTTAGAAATCTATTTTAAAAAAATGTTGTTTCATATAAGGCACATCCACTGAATTTCACAGTGTACTGATGTTGTAACCCTAGATATGACACAATGTAGGTATGACTGCAGGTGCCATTTAGGTGCTATAGACTAGATTTGTTACATTAGATTTGTTTACTTCTAATGTCTGATTCTGTCAGTACCATCTTTAGCAGTGACACAAAAAAGCAACAACAACAAAAAAAATAACTAAAGACAAATATGTGCAAAGTAGCGCTTCACCAGAATCACAACTGAGAATCACCAGTATGGCACTAACAATGCTAAGGTATGGTATGTTCTGTACGGTGCTAGCAATGCTAAGGTATGGCATGCTAAATATAGTACTAGCAATGCTAAGCTCATAGGTTGCTTGAATAAATGTGTCTCCTGAGTAAAATAAATAAGTAAATGTTAACATATGCTAAACAGAGTCAGTGCTGTATACTATCACATTATGTTTGCTACATGCTAAATTTTGACCTCTGACCTCTGTAGTTGGATACGGAGTGTGATCATGTGGTAGACGTCCAGCAGCATGTCTGCCACGGTGGCCTCTGGAGCGTCTGTCAGGCAGTGAATGGGCAATGGGTTCCAACGGCCCACCTTAATGATTCCTGTAAGAGAGATGGAGAGAAAGACAGATGAGAGAGAGAGTTCATTAACTCTATTTGATTGCATTTGTACCTTAATTTCTGCAGCACAGTCCCATTACCTCATCAGAGAGCTGATGACCAATCTCACCCCCACTGTTAGTGAATGGCTGTAATTAAATCACCAAAGCTCCACCCAAAGTCAGGCCCAGGGACCATCACGTCAGGTTAGAAAAGTATTAAGCGTTAACGTCCGTCAGACGTTCTCAGTAGAAAAGCAGGGAGTGAAATATGGCCGACAAAAAGGAAGACAAGGACCACTTGACTTGGAGCTTTATTTGTACATAAACACTGCTCTATAGTAAACGGCATGTTGACAGTTTGGCACATGTTTTTACATGCTGCATTAGAATGATCCATGACATGATACTGGGAGATGAGTCACTATTTATTGTTTATGAATGTGCTGGTTGTCTGTGTTGCATCATGTATTCGGGAAACAGCATACAAGGCTCTTGCTCTCTATTTCTGTCTCTATCTCTGTCCCTGTGGAGCAGTTCATCCCAGGCTATAAAAGCAGACAGCGGGGAACAATGGCAGTAATGATAAGGCCTTATCTATTAAAGCCTTATCAGGCAGGGAAGAGGCACCTGACACGCTGACTGGCGGCTGCCCCATTAAGCACAGCTCCCAGGGGCGCCGCTGCTATTTTACAGCCGGCGAGGACGTGCAGGGAGCGGCCAACGCATCCACCACAGTGCTCCACTCGGACACCCACGCCACCCCCCTCCATTAATGGCTCTGCCATAAACGCCGGTCAATGATTGTTTGATTAACCCAAATTGACCGTTATAAATGCCTCTTGCTGTGCAAAGGATGGGATGGCCGTTTATGGCTGAGGAGTAGTCCATAAAGGCCTTGTATGTGTGCGTTGTCCATGAGAGAGAGGCGGCCATGTTTGTCGTCCCAGTGTCATCTGATTGTCTCTTACAAGCATGTGGAGGCTATCCTGAGCAACTGTGGTGCTTCCGCTTTTGACTGAATGTGGTGGAGAGATCAGACCATGGCTTAAAAACCACCATTAACCCATGATTTCTGAGAAGTAGTTGAAGCATATTAGAAGAATATTTAAGACCGAACCCTTACGGGTCAATCAGGTCAACATAAAACAATAAAGCTCATCTCCTCTATCACTTTTGAACTTTCTCATGCCTTTTCATCGTATGATGATGTTCACATGATTAGTCTTATCTCTTTTTTACTGCTAGTATATGGGCATCGTTTTCAATTGTTGCTTCTAGTGAAACATGTGGAAAAGTGAAATTATATTCTGACGCAATACTCGGCATATAAACATAAATGTACTTGGCCGTGGTTATTGATGAATATTCAGGCTAGTAGATACCCTTTGGCACTTACAGGTAAGCAAGCTATGTGAGGGGACGTAGCCAGTGTTGTAGTAGAGCCAAACGCCCGTCCTGCAGGTTTTTGAAGAACCACGCTGAGCCGTTAAAAATACATGAGCTGGATCTATCATTGACTCCGCTCTATTTATTTCCAGATGTCACAAGCATTGTTGGGATGCACTGCACATGGAAACTGGACCCTCTGGTCTCTTTGCATTATTTACCTATCTATTTTCCAAAAGAGGCACCTACATGCTCATGTACATTCACCCTCATCTGCACGCACACAAAGCTCCTCTTTCAAAGACACTCAATATACAGGGAGTAAATTCATGCTTAGCGTGAACAGACATATATAAAATACTCAGCCCTTGAGGGTGATGGGGGGTGGGGTAAGTTCTCCTTGTCTTATTAGAGACAGGCTGAAGCTGTGAAAACTAAACAATGCAAATCGCATTACTGTCCACTAAATGAGAGCCAGACGCAGTATGAGCCAGACGCTGCCTCTCTCTCCTCTCTCTCTCTCTCTCTCTCTCTCTTTCTCTCTCTCTCACTGGACCTTAAGGCTGTTTCTGTAAGTTGAAAAGCTCCAGCTGCAGAAGTGGCTCAATAGCACACAGATTCACCAGGCTATTCCCAGTCAACACATCATAACCTAGTGTCCCCCACCTTCAGTTAGCTTTGGAGGGTTGAAGGAATACTCTAGAATTTGTAAACCTACTCTCTTTTTGCCACATCTGTAGCAAACACTCATTTACAGACAAAGATTAGTTTGAAAAATGTCAAAGTGACTCTGTTATTCAAGAGCCAGAAGCTACACTCTTTTGTATCTCTTCAAGTGCGCCTTTGTGTTTTGACTGGTACAGACAAACTAACACGACACATTGTGAGCTGTTCCACCCATAGTTTATTCCTCTTGGCTGAATGTTTCTCGTTGAGACAGTGCATCCGTGGCAGCAGGTCTGGCCACCTCTCTGACTTCAGTTAGCTCACTCTCTTCTCTCCTTTACATACTAATAGGCCTTCGGGAAGTCTCGTGTTTTGTTTCATTCCTCCAAAGGTATCTGTGGAGATGTATTCGCCAGATACTGAATTGGAGGACTAAGTGAAACAGATGAAGACAATTTGTGTGCTGCCACTCCCCCTTCTGATCTTCTTTCACTCTCTTTCTCTCTCCAGCCTGTGTTTATATTACTGCAGAGCTTTGATTTCTGCAGTATGAGTCTGTTTTGCTCATTGTCTCGTTGTGCAACACAGCTTGTCTATACGAGCCATCCAGCCATTCTTACTAAAGCTTGCACCAACAGACAAACTTTTCAATATGTGGCTTCATTCTGCTGCAGGTTATCAAAGCAATATACAAGCTCTTAACCCTTTTGCCATTACTCAAAAGCCTCAACAACTAAATCTAATATCAAATGTTTCTTAATGTGTCCACCCTTTGCCTTTATTACTGCTTCCATTATTTTCAGGTGACTTGTGACTTGCTTTCAGTTTTTCATAGACATTTACAGGGATATTTTTCCACACCTTCAAAGCTCAGTCTTAGAAGTTGGTTGCTATTCATGTTTTCACAAACTAAACAATCTCAAGCACATTCAGTGATATTGAGGAACAGACTCTGGGGTGGTTGGGTCCATAGTTCTAAGAACATCGGCAGCTTCTTTGTGTGATTTGCAAATGTTCTTTTTTTGCCTATTTCCTCTTCTCAATTTCAGCCTCTTCACAGCAACACATCCTTTCAGACACATAGCATTGAGTTGTCTTCTTACAGTGGAAGGATCGACAAAAAAACAGATCTAAAGTAGGAGTGCAGGTTCATGATTTCCTATCTCCCAAAAAATTAAAGCGTAATTACTGTTTATCTGATGGTGACAGGTTTAGTGGTCTACTAGGTCAGTTCTGGTGGTCTACTTTTTTTTAACAATTGTTAACAGTTTGATTTGGAAATTAAATAAATAAAAAATCTCTGACTTTTGCATGGTACTGTAATTCTTTTTACATTATAATAATACAGCAAAATCACAACAATAGCTCCTTTTATGACATAACCATTTTTCTTAGAACTTTAACTATGAATTGCTATGAAATACTATGAAACTAAGTCATTTATGTAGTTCTGAGAGCGAAATAATGGCATGTGGACTCTCAAACAGGCCCTTCTAGATTTAAGTTTTAAACATGAATCAATAGGGCAAAAACTTATAATGACCTGACAGAATGAGTTAACAACAAAACTGTCTCACTCTGAGACCAGCTACAACTTTCCATAGAGAAGACGAGCATTTGGCGAGCTTACTGTCATTTACAGTATGCGCCAGCGTTGCACAAACAGACACACACAGAGCCTGTGGTAAGGTCATTAATGAATCATTTTTAACTTGGAAAAGCTTTTTCTCTTTGTCGATTTTTTTCCTCCTCCACTTCAAACCATTGTTCTCTTTGCCACATTAAAATTCCTGCTCCCACTGACGGCTTTTCATGTGGTGCGCTGGTGGCTTGGCTTAAGTTTATGTGTACCCATCCATATACACTCATATACACGAACACCAGATACACACAGTCTGAAACTGCTCTCTCTCTCTCCCCTTCTCTCTCTCTCTCTGTTAAACACAATGAGCTGTTATAGATGCTCCTGGCTGCACACGCTTGACTGGCTGTAAGTGGTATGGCTGTGCTAAAGGGGAAGCCCCGATGTGTGTGAATCAGATACACCACAGATACACACATGCCGTCACTATCAATCACTACTGAGCAGCTTTACATCTTCCTGAGTATACAAATCAGTGAGAAAGAAAGAGAGATTACCTTAACAACCTAATCTATATCAGGTTTAATGACTAAAGATATGTGGTGATTTTATCTCAAGTTCATTATTCATTTTACAATACATGCTAATGAACACTATTATTTCCTGATGTGCCACATTTAGCCACATATTACAATTTGTTCAGGAAAATGCTAATTTTCATCATCTTGAGGACTAATCCTAATCTTAAATCTTCCACTTCTAGTTTTCCAGACCCAGATTAAGTCCAGGAATTTCACCATGTGTACTTCAGTTTAGCCTATTTCCCATCTGGGGAAAAAAAAACCTGTCAGTGTTTTTGAGTGAGTCTTGAATAAATTACTCTCAATTATTTGTATCAGATGTTTAGGTCTGACTTCTGCAGATTTTTGCGCACAATTACTGTTTATTTTTTCAAACAGAGAATAGAGGAAAAACAAAACATAAAATCTGGTCTGTGCCAAAAAATTGCACATTTTATGTTCCATCCATCCATCCATCCATTTTCTAAGCCGCTTCTCCGTCAGGGTCGCGGGGGGGGGGGGGGGGGGGGGGGTGGGGGGGGGTGCTGGAGCCTATTCCAGCGGTCATCGGGCGGAAGGCACGACACACCCTGGACAGGTATTTTATGTTTTATGTTTGAATTTTTTCCCAAAATGTTCAACTCAGCAAATAAATAGACATTTGTTTACTGCAGAGGATAGTAGCATACTTTCAACAAACAAAACAAGTCATTTGACTGGAGATGTTCAAACTTTTGCATGTCACCGTAAATTATATATTACACTTTAATGCTAACCCAGGTGGATTTAGTCCTGACACTTTATATATATTTATGTATCGCTACCATCATCAGAAGATATGTAAATGAAAAAATCAGGTATTAGCATTAGTCCAGAATTCCCATATTGGAGCATCACTAGTAGCAATGAATTATTCCTTTTCTCCCATTAAACTATTCTGTAAATGGTGTAGGAAAGTATGGACCCACATACAGACCTTTTTTTAGTTTAGCTAAAATTCAATTTCTACAGTAAATTATTACACTATTTCTGCAAATATACACTCTATTTTCATTTTCTATATGCTATTGAGATCATCAAAATCAAAAGGTACCAAACAGAAAAAAATGCACAAACACACAAAAATAAAGAAAAAATATATAAAACAAACCAGCTGCTACAGTTCAAAGAATCCAAAATGCCTGCTTGTACCATATCAAGCAATAGCCACATATTTTCATCAAACTGACCCAGATGGCGGTTTGACCCTCAGCGGCCGCATGTCAAACGTGGCAGGGCAACAATGCACTCGTTCTGTAAGCCATCACCACTGTTAATTGTCTGAAGCCTTAAACTACAGGTCTGTCCGCGCATTTCTATAAAAATCCTCAGACCCTTATAATTGAAATAAACAATATCTCCCAGTTAATTACTGGCCAGGCTAATTAAAGAAAGGCCGCGGTGCTGGGAGAGGAGCTTAAATACACTGCTGGAAGAGAGCTATGCAGGACACAATTCAAACAGGGAGAAAATAGCCGGGACTCTGTGTAATTTTGGTTGTGAACCGCAGAGGAAAAAATGTATAATTTAAGCCAGAAATTATTCATTTAACATAAACGCTTATTTTAAAAAACAAAAAGTATTCATTTGAGATGAGGTCTCTCTTTCTCTCTCGCTCTCTCTATCAGTCGCTCACTCACTCATTCCCTTTCTTTCTTTCTTTCTTTCTTTCTTTCTTTCTTTCTTTCTGTCTCTCTCTCTCTCTCTCTCTCTCTCTCTGTATGTTTTTCTGGGGGAGGGTGAAATAGGACAATGCTCTCGTTAATAAAGACTGTGTTTAGAGACACAGATAAACAGACAGATAAGGAAAGAGAGAAAGAGAGATAGAATGCATCCCTTCATCTCTTTTCTTTGGGCTGACCTGTTCATTGAAGGTGGGTGGAGTGGATTGTGTTGTCTCAAAGCTGTTTGCTTTTTCGTTTAGTCTTGCTCTCGCTCCTGTTTTTGATGTTGTTTTAGGAGGTGACTTATTGCTCTCTTATTTTCTTTAAAAAAAAAAGTCTGGGCCTTCCCTGTAAACCAGCTTTCCAAACAACTCACTGTTACTACTACTACACTTCTACAGTAGGATACAATAATAATACTACTTTGACCACAGTTTTCCATTTGATATACAGTACAAAAGTGTATCGTTTCAATTATAAAAAGAAATAGAGAAAATAGGAAGTAGACCACCAAAACTGACAAAGTAGACCACTGAAACTGTGGTGGCCTTTACCAGCAGTTATTCTGTTCATCCTTCTGAATTTAAAACCAATAAACTGCAGCTGTGTCCTCCCAACAAAAGCTTTTTCCCAAATGTGTCACTAACATTACGTTCTCCTTCAAAGAGACACTAATATACACACAAGGAACTACACAAACACACCTTAGCTGTCTCGCAAATTTCTTTCTCATGTGCATCTAATATGGCTAAAGGTGATACTGCTGAATTAGATACAACATAATCACTTACACAAGAAAAGGCAAATTCTAAAAAAATAAGGGAAAAAAACAGGAGTTACCAAAACTGGAGTTCAAGAAATTATGTAAAGTTATAGAGAAAATTGGAATCCTAACCACTTTGCAAGTGCTAGTAGACCCTCATAAAGTGTCATCACTTAAAGCTCTTATATTTGAGAGAGAAGACAAAACCAAGCTCCACTCTTGCTTCAGATCTGCAAAAATCCACAGTTGTTTCTGTCCATCCTTCTGCTGTGAGAAGACAACTCAACACTCTGAAAAACAACTCAACAGTCTGAAAAGATGTGTAGCTGTTAGGAAGCTATTAGTGATAAAAGGAAATAGACAAAAAAGAACATTTGCTCATCAAAAAAGAAGCTGCTTATGTTCTCAGCACAAGGGACTGTCCACCTCATAATCATAACCATTTAATATGATTATTTGGGTAATGAGAAGTAGAAAACACAACCAGCAAAAACATCCCTGCAGATTTCTATGAAACACTGAAATCAAGTCTGCAAAAGACAATGTAAGCTGTAACAAAGGCAAAGAGTGGACACACTAAATATGGAAGATATGATTTTACATTTAGTTGATGAGGCTGTATTCTACAGTTAAATATATGTTTACTGCTTTCTTCCTGATTAAAAACGAGTAATTAAATGACTAATAGGAAGGCCTCTGACTTTTGTGCAGCACTGTATTTTACAGACATTTTTGGATGTCCACTGAATAATATGTATGGTGTTGCTACAAAATTAACTTAGGATTAAAGTCAAAACTATGAAACATTCTTTTATACAGGTTCTATAGCACTTTTACTGTACTTTAATCGATCAAATTAACAAGCAGTAATACAAAAGCAAAAACATTTCCATTTTACATGGAAAATAAGATTATAATGGATTTAAAATGTTGAGCCAAAACAGATGTTTTCAGTTCAATAAGTCTATTATTTTTACAAAACTAGTTAAATCTGGTTCACTTACAGCATCGCCACATGAACTGAAATTGCAAAACCTTAGCTCACCCATCTTACCAGATGATAAATATTTTCAGAAATGAGAAAGGCAGAATTATCTAATTAAGTCGATACTCTACCTTTGAGAAAATAATGAGATCAAAATGTGTTTATCAGTGTTTAAGTTTGGGCCTGTTCCTCAGATAAATGCTGATGTCTTTGTTACCGTGGCTAAACTCGTGGCGATTGCTGTTTTAAATTTTCTGCATACTTTACAGAATACAAGTAAACTTTTCAGCCTTCCAGGAGATGACAACCATGTGCGCAACAATAAATTAAGCGTTATTATGTTCCTTCTTTGGCTCTCATACTCATAAACAAATGCAGTATTTCACACACACACACACAAACACACACACACACTGTAAAACACACTCAGGGACTACAAAGGCATCATGTAGACACAAACATACATTCCAATAATGATGTCCTACACACAGAGTACATTCTTTCTCTCTCCATCTCCTTTGTTCTCTTTTAATGAGTTTTTCAGGCTGTCATTCTGTTATGCTAAACAAATGGCCTTCCTCTTTTTCTTCTCACAGAGACACAAACTGTTTATCAAATCCTCGCTCCTGTCAGCAGCTCCACACTCAGGCCTGCTCACAGTGCTCTGTTACTCTGTTCGACGGCCTTCCACACTGACTGGGCCAGAATCACGTCACATCACCCACACTAAAGTATAACAATTCGCTAGTCCAAGTCATTTTCATGTAGAAGTGGGCAGAAATGACAATATTTTATTGTTATCATGATCAATAATCTGTTCACACTTCAAAACACTGACCAACTGCATGCTTTATAACATTCTTTTTTGTGTAATTTAACGCAGTACAATGTGCTTGAGTTTTTGATGGCTGTTTTTAAATGTCGCACTTTTGTCTGTGTCATGATACGTATTGTGTAAATAATAGTTATGGTGTATATTTTACACAATAAATATCACAATATTTATTTTTTTCTGAAGTTTGATAGGTTGGAATAAACAAAATGAAACAGCAGATTTTAAAAACAAACCTTGAAAACAATGATTTCTTTTATTATTTACCATGAAAGTGAAACATGTAGTTGGTTAGTGTTTAAGTACTGAAGATATGAACAGCATGCTTTTGATGTAATGTGATGCAACATATTATTATAACATTAAATACTGTCAATTTCCACATTCCTATGCGCACTCAGAAAATGTCTATCTTTTCCTGTAAAATGTCTGTCTTTTCCTAAAAATACTTTTAAAAGTGCAGGATCAAAAGAAAACAAACTAAAAATATATCAGATAATTCTAGCAAACTTTAATATCTATTATATACCATAACCTTTAATATTTGTTAGTTTAATGGTCTCATTTTTCTTGGTCTGCTTATACCTGTGTGGATTTTTTGCACGTGAGTCATGTTTACATCACCATTTTTCAACTTTTAGCATTGTGTTTATCTTTAAACAGGCTGTTTTTGTTACTGTTCCTTTATGGCTCATATATGTACAATCCCAATTCCAATGAAGTTGGGATGTTGTATAAAACATAAATAAAAACAAAATACGATGATCTGCAAATCCTTTTCAACCTATAATCAATTGAATATACTACAAAGGCAAGATATTTAATGTTCAAACGGATAAACTTTATTGTTTTTTGCAAATATTCACTCATTTTGAATTTGATGCCTGCAACACATTCCAAAGAAGCTGGGACAGGGGCATGTTTACCACTGTGTTACATCACCTTTCCTTTTAACAACACTCAGTAAGCGTTTGGGAACTGAGGACATTAATTGTTGAAGCTTTTTAGGTGGAATTCTTTCCCATTCTTGCTTGATGTACAACTTCAGTTGCTCAACAGTCCGGGGTCTCCATTGTTGTATTTTGCGCTTCATAATGCGCCACACATTTTCAATGGGAGACAAGTCTGGACTGCAGGCAGGCCAGTCTAGTACCCTTACTCTTTTACTACAAAGCCACGATGTTGTAACACATACAGAATGTGGTTTGGCATTGTCTTGCTGAAATAAGCAGGATGTTCCTGAAAAAGATGTTGCTTAGATGGCAGCATATGTTCCAAACCTGTATGTACCTTTCAGCATTAATGGTGCCTTCACAGATGTGCAAGTTACCCATGCCATGGGCACTAACACACCCCCATACCATCAGAGATGCTGGCTTTTGAACTTTGCACTGATAACAATCCGGACAGTCCTTTTCCTCTTTGGCCCGGAGGACACGATGTCCATGATTTTCTAAAAACAATTTGAAATGTGTACTCGTCAGACCACAGGACACTTTTCCACTTTGCGTCAGTCCATCTCAAATGAGCTATAAGAAGCCGGCGGCGTTTCTGGGTGTTGTTGATATCTGGCTTTTGCTTTGCATGGCAGAGTTTTAACTTGCACTTGTAGATGGAGTGACGAACTGTGTTCACTGACAATGGTTTTCTGAAGTGTTCCTGAGCCCATGTGGTAATATCCGTTACAGAATGATGTCGGTTTTTAATGCAGTGCCGCCTGAGGGATTGAAGGTCACAGGCATTCAATGTTGGTTTTCTGCCTTGCCGTTTACTTGCAGAGATTTCTCCAGATTCTCTGAATCTTTTGATGATATTATGGACTGTAGATGATGAAATCCCTAAATTCCTTGCAATTGTACATTGAGAAATGTTCTTAAACTGTTGGACTATTTGCTCATGCAGTTGTTCACAAAGTGATGAACCTCGCCCCATCCTTGCATATGAATGACTGAGCCTTTCAGGGATGCTGCCTTTATACCCAATCATGACACTCACCTGTTTCCAATTAACCTGTTCACCTGTGCAATGTTCCAAACAGGTCTTTTTTGAGCATTCTTCAACTTTCCCAGTCTTTTGTTGCCCCTGTCCCAACTTCTTTGGAACATGTTGCAGGCATCAAATTCAAAATCAGTGAATATTTGCAAAAAACAATAAAGTTTATCTGTTTGAACATTAAATATCTTGTCTTTGTAGTCCAACTTCATTGGAATTGGGGTTGTAATTGGTGTCTGTTTGGACTGGCTGTCCTGTATTGTGACTCACTCAAAAGAGCAGTCTGACCTGAAAAAATTCTTATCACTTTAGTATGATTGGGTGGCGTAGACTGCTGTAGGCTGAACAGGTGATCACCTTAGTTTCCATATATGAACCAGATGGAGTGAGAAATCAATGGTATGTTTTAAATAATATGTTCCTTTCCTATTATACAGAAGGGATGCTAGTGTTTTTTTCTATATTTGTACCTGCATTTTTTCCTTATTTGTGCATATATTTAAACAAATGTAAACCTTCTAAACAGATTTACAGATGTTATGCTGAAAGTGTGTCTTTCTCCTGTGAAGGCTTTCTTACAATAGTGATGATGTGCAAAACTGAACTGAGATCAGTATATGAACACTCACCCTGAGCCTGGGCTGCAGAGCTGTGGGAGTAGCCAAGGGCCAGCAGCGCTGTCTCCACCAGCTGAGTGAACAAGATATCCTTCCTGACCAAGACAAACTCTGCATGCTCCTCACGACTCTCTCCATCCATTACCATCCCTCCATCCACCTGCTCCACCACACAGAACACAGGAATCATCAGACCTGCTGAGAGAGAGAGAGAGAGAGAGAGAGAGAGAGAGATAGAGAGAGAGAGATGGAGAGAGAGACAGAGAAAGAGGGAGAGAAAAAGACAAAGTGAGAAAGAGAGAGTTCTTTTAAACCTCTTTCTATATATTATTTCTTTCACCTGTTTAAAAATATATAGTTAATTGCTTTAGCAATAATGTAACTTATAATAATGCAACATTTGTGCCAATAAAGCACTGCTGAATTTTAAATGAGAGAGATTGAAATAAAGAGGGAGAGAAAGAATGAGAGAGAGAGAGAGAGAGAGAGAGAACGAGAGAGAGAGAGAGAGAGAGAGAGAGAGAGAAAGAGAGAAAGAGAGAGAGAGAGAGAGAGAGAGAGAGAGAGAGAGAGTTTCTGGTTCGATTTTATTAGAAATGATAAATGATTAATGATTAATAGTTTAATCGCTGGAGTTTTGAATGAGAGGGTCAGGGCTAGTCATTCATAACGGTTCAGGCTACCCATGCAAATATTAAGTGCAGAATAAACCGCCTTAATTCTCTATCAAACCAACCCCTCTACCATTTATCATCAGGCAGGTCAGCGAGTACAGCTCCCTCTCTTTTACAAGGTAAGCTGATATCTCCTCAAGATACAGCACTAAGAGTTAACGGTCAAGTCTTTAGTGGATTTAGTTGGAAGTGGCAACGGATATGCAAACCACCTTTACCACCTCCTCTCAACACTGTTCTGGATCACTTCACTGTTTTGCGATCTCTGATGACTCACTGTACCTAATTTAACCCTTTAAACTCAGAGGGACCCATTTGCAGACTCTTATTCCTCACTTATATAGCTTACATATGTCTTTAAAAATTGACATCTGCTGATGTGAGGATGGGCATGATTTACAGAACCTAAAAACTGCAGCACACAGCTTAGGTGGGATAAGGGATTTAGTGCTGTGCTAGAGAATCCTGCATCACACAGCAAACAACATATTAAGTGGGTCAACATGTCCCTTTAATAGTAATAACTGAAGTTTAAGCAGTTAAATTATATGTGCAGTAAACTTGTGTGTTTCCACCAGGCAAAGCCTGCTTCTATTTTTCATTTTCCTCGCAGTGCTTTGTTTTAGAGCTCTCTGAAGGCTTACAATTAATTAAACCTCTCCAAAGAACAGAGGGACTGAAAGCATTAGGCAAAACCAACCACTAATAATAACAGCAGACTTGTGTGAAATGCACACACGCATGTCTATATGCTACAAACACACAACAACATGGCTCTCTCCTATTTTCTCTCTTTCGCACAAGCACATACATTATACACACATATATACAGCACCCAAAAGCCTCTTGTTTTAATCAGTCAATTCCTATATTTCTATTTCCTCCCCATTAATCATCCCAGCTCCTAGTTCAGGATCGTGAATGCTCTTATGGAGTGAATTACACTCTATGGACCTGTGCCAATTCAAGTAAGTGAATTTCCCCCAACAGGGAAATATAACTGTCAACACACAACTCCCAGCAGTGCTCTCTCTCTCTTTCTCTCACTCTCTCACACTCTCTCTCTCTCTCTCTCTCTCTCTCCTGTCCAACACCCCAATGTTGATAGGCCCTGTTTCGTCATAATACATTGTGCAGACATCTGCATGCAGTATGTGTGTGTGAATGACTCCTCTGTGTGTGTTAATGCTGAGCTATGTCACTATCTCTCTACATTTGTGTTTGTATACATTTGAACACAGTGGACTGTATGTACAGATATATGCACATAAGTGCTGGGGAAGCTCCTATAATCAGTAATCGAAACTGTTTTGAGGTAACTGATAACACAGCTTCTGTCTTTTAGGTTTAGTCAACTTAATTTAGTTAAATTCTCAATTAAATCAACAATTACTTTAAAAAGAAAACAGTGAATGTTGTTCATTTGTAATTCCTGAATTAGGACTCCCCTACCTCTCTCTGAGACTCCTGAACATGGAGGGCTGTGATGTCACCACAATTCAAACTCAGAATATTCGAATTATTTGGTAGTTACACAGTTGCGCCACTTTAGAGCTGCAATAGTATATAAATGTCTACATCCAGAACGAATGAAAAATTTACCGATTGTTTCTTAAATAGTTCCTTAGGCTCAGACAGAGAGCACTATTTGAGCTTAGATAAAGAACAGTCAACTGTGCTGAAATCAGTATACTAGATGAAAGTGTTCAAACCTTTTGTAGTTGTTGGTGAAAATCTTGGTGAAAACTTCCATTGTCAGGAGTTTAGTAGGAGGCACCTAAACCACCACCGGGTACTATGGGGCAAGTTGTGCAGTCACTTTGGTTATATTATGTGTGTGTTGGTACATATACATACTGTGCACAGTTGCGTGTGTGTATATGGTGGTGTGTGTGTGTGTGTGTGTGAGAGAGAGAGAGACCTCTTCTCAATGATCTGCTGTGGTTTGGAGGAGACACATTGAGTTTCCGCTGTTCAAAGACAACCTCTCATTAGGACTAACCATCGACCCCAACTGCACAGGGCACAGGAAAAAGCCCTTTCCCTCTCTTCCTCAAACACACACATGCACACATGCACATACACACACATATGCAGTCAGGTTTTTCAGGTAGTTTCTCTCTTTTGTCTCATTCTTTTTATATTTTATATATACAAAGGACCTGTCAATATGATGTCTAAGACCTTTGCACTCTATATGTAATGATAATGTGTTCTATAGGTAGAGATGGCATACTGACACTGATCTGTATCTGTATTGTACAAGAAGAATAAATTTGGTCCAATCTTGCAGTGAATCAAGCCTGAAATAACACACACTCCCATTATGTTAGCTGCTATTCTTCCTGTGGGGTAGCAGAGTGTTTGAGCAGTTTGAGTATGATAGCCCACTTTAGAGTGCACATTTGATTCTATTGAATTGGTTCAAAACACACTTCAGACTTTCAACTGATTCAAACCTCTTACGTGATTCTATACTTTTAGTTTTTTTTTTTTCAGTAATGTTTAATAATGTTATTCTATGTTTAATGTTATTTAATGGTATGTAATTTTATTAACTTATTATGACTGAACCATTTTGTCATTATTTGTCAATATTTTCACACTATCTAACTGCACACCATGTAGCCAAGAGGGACAGGGATGCAGTCTCACTTCCTGCTCTAAAATCCAAGGGGGTGGCTTTTTTTTTTTTTTTAAAGTGAGTATTATTTTCACAAGTTAAAGTTTAGGGGTTAGGGTGGTAGGAGGGGGTAGGAGGTACCCTACAAATGATGCTTTTATATATATATTTAACTTAATACTATCTCAATTAATGCTATTCTAAACAGATCATAATATCTATTTAATATCTAAGGTCTGAATATGTTGTTTTTTTTCAAGTTTAAATTGTTTTTTAATGTGGAACTGCAGTTTGAGCTAATTCTGTAGAATTGTCCATATATGTAAGCATGCGAAGGTAAAATTAATAGGTTTTCCAAACCTAACCCTAATCTTAATCTCAAAAAAAAAAATCCTTTACCTTTACACTTTTAAAAAATGAAACACTTTACAAAGTCAGGAGCATCTTGTTCATCTTGATATAGTAGGTTCACAGTACTCTCTGTTTGTCCTATAAAAGTACAACATTTTATTCCTAAAAATGTATGAAAACAAACAAACACACGCACACACACATGTGCACAGATTGAAAAAGTGGTAAGCTAGCTCATGTCACTCTTTATGTTTAGCTTACTTACTGTCAAGGCAAGCAGCTAATTGATATTGATGGCAGTTTGGCTCAATAAATAACGTCAAGTGCATCAAATTAAATAAACTCCCACTGAAATGACAGGGAATGATGTGCAAATATAATCTGGGTTTGGGGTTTGCACGTGTGTTTGTTTTTTTTGTTTGAACAAACCCTGTTCTGGAATAATAGCTGCCAGTTAAAGTCAAGACCATACCCAATATTTCAGAATTTTATTTCTGTGACTATGCTGTGTAGATCTGTGTGTATGTGTGTGTGTGTGCATACGTCTGTGATCGATAACTGACCCAGGCAAATAAATCAGGCTTCTACAGCACCGTTTTATTAAGTATGCTTGGTGTTATATAGTTCCCACGACACTACTGGGGCCACATTAGTGTATGGGATGGAATTGATTCTTATTGTATGCTGTGGCTTAGCCTTTTAATCTAGTCTAATAAAATACTCAAATAGACCTGGCAGCCTTCAGAGGGAAGTGCATAAACTGGCTTAGGAGCCACAGGACATAGCAGATGTGAAAGCCTAGGCTGCTATTTAGAACAGCCCTGAACACTTTCTAGTGCTTTTATAGTATTATTCTTTTTTGCACACTCAAAGCATCCACACGTTGGCCTGCAAACTCCTTTCGCCTTGGCTGAAAATATTGTAGGTTCCATTTAAAAAGAATCCTCTTTGATTTACAAAGTTAGAGACCTCATGCTGTTTAAAGGGACCATAATCTACAATCTTTTGTTTTTCCACTTTTAACATTTGTTGTAATTCCAACCTTTAGTTTCCAGCCTCTCTTTATCCCTTAGAATTTGGCTATTTGATGCTGTGCTCTAAGGCTGATGTATGTAAATTACCTCTGATCTGATTGGCTGCCCTGTATTATGTCTTGTCCAAGAAAGTGGATGAAATGTTCAGAACAAACTGAAATTGTCAAGGATGGCGCATAAAACCCTTCAGACACTCCTTTCAGATGTGCAGATCCTTTGGAAGGTTGCTTCCTGATAGCTAATGCAAGCTGGTGGGCTCAAGTACTGTAGCCTAAATGGGGTGATCACATGTTCATGTTTGTGATCTTACAACTGAATTAAATTTATAATTGTTGGAAGAAAACCTTGTATCTCCATATTTTATGTTTTTCAGTTTTTCACGTAAGTTAAAAAATGCCTATTGCTCTTTTAATTTTGCATAAAGTTCATGATGAATGGACTAAAACAAATGACCCATCAACATGACTTGGAAAAAAAATCTGGTTCCATTGACTTACACTGAAAGTAAAGTAGATTTTTTCCTTCTCCTGTAAAGTTACCATTTTGGAGGTTTTCTTCCGACAACTTTAACTCTGTACAGCCAGTGTGCATGCAGTTAATAATTAGCCTCAAGATGTAATAAGCCTGGTGGAACAGTGTTTACATGGTACATCAGACTCAGATTTTAAGGGCCCATTTCATGGAAAACTCAATTTCCCTTGATTACTGAAGTGATCTTTTGAAGTCATATGGAAAATATAGTTAAAGTTTCAAAACACACCATTAATTAATCTGTTCATGCATCCCATATATGGAAATGTTATTCCTATGATGTAATGAGGACCAACTCATTCTATATCTACCTATTCTGCTATACAGCAGTCAAGCCCTGCCCATTCATTTTGAAGTTCTATGGAGTGCCTTTTAAACGAGGCTCAACACAGGACAGCCAATCAGAAAAGAGCTTGTTTATCTTATGTCTGCAACAGAAAATAGCCTGTTCAATTCTAAAAAATAAATAGAGGTTAGAAAATGGTCAGGTAAAAATAATTTTGACCATTTTTGGTACATAAACCCACACATATGTTGAGTGGACTATAATGGAAAAATAAAATGCAAGAAAAATGTAAGATCTAAGCTCTCTAATGATTGTCTAAATTCAGACATACATGTAGACTATCGTGCAGATTGTGGAGAGGGATTTTTACAGCTTTTGGGGTCTTACCTCCAAAGGGTCTGTGTGGGGCCCCATTGTGACGACTGCGGGGCCCTGTTGGGCTGCCATTGAGCTCCAGGCGGCTCATCTTCCCTGGTGGAGGGCCGCTGAGGTCTGGGCTGGAGGAGGGGCGGCGTTCAGGACTGTCCCGCAGACGAGGGCTCTCTGATCTCTCCATCGCCCTCCACACTGGAACACTGGCCAGAGAGTATGGAGCTGAGAGAGAGAGATTTAGAGAGAAAGACAGAGAGAGACAGAGAGAGAGAGAGAGAGAGAGAGAGAGAGAAAAGCAAGGAAATAGAAAGGAAATAGATAAAATAACAGAGAGAAGGGGAGAGAGGCAGAGAAAGAAAAAGGGATAGAGAGAGGCAGGTAGAAATATACAATAAATGGGAGAAAGAATGGAGAAGAGAGGGAGAATAAAAGAAAGAAGCGGAAAGAAAAAAAAGCAGGGAGAAAAGCAGAGATGGAGAAAGAGAGAGGCGGAGTGAAGGAAAAAGAGAAAGACAAGTAGATGAAATGGTAGAGAGAAAGAGATGGGAAGAAAGAGTGAGAAGATGGAAATAGAATGAGAAAGGAAGAGGGAGAGAGAGAAGTAAAGAGAGAGAGACAGAAAAAAGGAGTGAAAAGAGAAAAATGACAACATAAGCAACAGTAAGAGAAAGAGAGAGAAGTGGAGAAAAGAAAACTGTAAATTTGTGTTTTTTAGACTCTGTTTGTTAGCATCTATTTGTTTTGTGAGCATCTGCCTTCATGAGAGTGAAATATAACTCATTCACATGCATGCAGTGGGCCTTTTTCTGATAACAGACATTCCACAACAAGATCCGCATCGCTGCTTATCATCAAGAAGGGCGCCAGAAGATCTGAAATGTCCGAATTACCCCCGGATTCTGTGTGTATAATCTTTTCTTTAGTTTGCACATTCACTACAGCTAAGTGTAGTGGCAGAGCTGAAGCTGAGGGCACTGTCCTCTAACCCACAGCACTGCTAGCTTATCACTGCAATCAACAAACACTGAGGCTGAGGCCCAGCACAGCGTTCTGCACCAGCGTCTACAGGGAATGTAAACTGGGCTTGTGTGGAGGGTGTACCGTGTGCCATTGGCACAATGTCATTCTGACTCCTGTAGCCAGCATGGGTATGTGTGCCTGTGTATGCACCCATGATTGTTGTGTGTTCCATTGGGCCTCCTTCCAAAGGTCCTTGTTTACCAGCCAAACCTTTAATATTGGTAATGCCCATCAGTGTAAAAGCCTGACTCACCTGCCAAGTCTGATAGAATGAGTAGCAAACTGGCCAAATGGAAGAGGACTCAAATTTACATATCATTCTGTGTATCTCCAAACATACAGAGAGAAAAAAAGGAGGGGGGTAGCACAAACCCTTCAGCATAACTCTATCTTTTGTTAATATGCACATGCTCAATACTTTTTTCCCTATTGCTGCAGCATGGAACAAAAAAAGGAGAAAAATTACGAGCTGGATTTAAATTTTCAAAATGAATAATAAATTAAAAACATTAGCCTCTGCATGATTAAAACGGCAAGGGCCGGGAAGCAAGCAGCATAAAGAAGGAGGGGAAAAGCACTTAAACGTCATTTGAGTGGAAATAAATGTGTTAGAGATCTAGGCGTGCATGAAGACTGATAGCCTCACTGTACTCTCCTATTCAAGAACAACAGAGCCACTAAAAGGCCTTAATGCAGCACTAGTGTTTACAACACAATACAACAATAGACACGCATGATTAGAATAACACACTCGCACATACCTACAGAATTTATAGCACCCATTAAACATAGCATTCCAACATAAAGTGGTCCATATGCCCCCATTCCCAAAGGTTTAAACTACTGTACCCATAAAGACAGCAATGAATTCACATCATTGAAGTGCAGTCACTCTAGAAGGAGTGAAGGATGAGACACCTGGGGAGAAGAATGTCATTCTCATCATTGTGTAGTATCCACTATTCACCTTATATTTTACTTTTGCTTTTTGTTTTTCTTTGGACATTTCTGCCTTTTGGAACTGAGTGCTTGCCCTACTAAAATCTCAGTGTTACAGGGAAATACACAGATTATTTTGACATTTCTGTATGATTAAATCATATGGAAATGTCAAAAACATGTTGAGATGTAAACTAATTCATTCAGAATGCGTTTGGTACAGTATGGTTCACTGTTGCTGAATGTCTTCACAGTGATGGTGACAGGAACCAGGGCTTGAATGCAAACACACTATTCAAAACCATCAGTGAACTTTATATGTGACTTCTTGGTTTTTAGCCTATAATTGCTTCCTGTGATGCATTAGGCCATTCAGATGTCTGGTTCCCATCACCATTGTTGTGAACAATTCTGATACGGTAAATTTATCTAGAATGGAGCATTTCATTAAGCCTCACTGCATGACTTTGTTTACATTTTAACCATTTAATTTTGCAGGAAATTAAAAAAAAAACTTTCACAGGCACAGTGGAAAGTCAAAGCTCTAAATACTGTGCCTAGGCTTATCTGCCTATACGTATTAGGTTACAGTGAGCCTAAATGACCAAGCACTTAACAAAAGCTCAACATCTTTAAAAGGTCTAGAAGAGGAAATACATGTTAGAGTAAAAGAAGCAGGTATAGTCACTGTTTATTTATTTAATTTTTTTATACATTTGGCCTTATTGTAACTCCTCCAGCCATCATAATTTTCCTGCATATTTTCCCTTTTAAGTTCATCACCCACTTTCATCTATTTATCAGCTGATTTGAGGCTGATTCCTTGTTCCTTCTTTACCTGTTCAAAACAGCACAAGTCCTAACCTGCCTGAGTTTAATGAGGCAACTGATCCCAATCAAGAACTCGTCTGGATCTTAGCTTCCATCAGTGTGCCTGTCTCTCTCTCTCTCTGTCTCTCTCTCTCTCTCTCTCTCTCTCTCTCACTCACTGTCAAACACTTTCCTCTCCAATTCTTTCGTCCTAAGCTACAAATGTTTGACAGAGGAGATAAGCCAGTTCCTGTGTCTCTGCTCTTACTGGGTGGTTATCCAAATGATGCTGAGGACTTAACTCCATCCATGAGATTACATCAGACAGCAGAGGGCTATGTGTCTAATTATGTCTCTAGCTGGTCAGTACAGGAATAGCTATATATCTTTGTTATGTGTGTTTTTTTTAGCTCTGTTAAGGCAAAGAGAATCAAAGGTTAATGCTGTCTTTTGACCCCTTAAATGACCAGCACCCAATGACAGATCCAAACTTTAATTACACACTTCTTTGGTTTAAGAATGACTTAGCCTGCACTGCACTCGGTATAGTATAATAATCCTTAGGATGCACTAAGACTGGGATTTTAAGTTGTTAATTTACTCCTATTACCTCATCATCGCCATTTTCCAGCCTCTCTTTATCCCTTACAATATCCTATGTTTCTTAAATTCTAATTTTTTCCTTAAGGTCCACTCATAACATTTGCTTGGTTTTATGTGTTAAAAACAGCTGCAATTCTTTAATTTGCATTAGCATTTTCCAACCTCTTTTCATCTATTAGAATTAAACATGTTGTTATTATACTGTTACAACTATTATATGCAAATGATCTCTGTCCTGACTGTCTTATTCATGCAGAGCTGAAAAGTTCCCATATAATTGTTTGAACCAAATGGTAGATTATATTACTTAAAACACTTTTATTTTAAAAAAACAAGGTAAATTTAGTTTTCCCTTACATGGGCCCTTTAAATAGTTTGTTTTTACTACTGTGGCTTTAAGACAGATATGTGTAAACTGTCTCTGTTGAGATAGGCTCTCCTATATTGTACCTCACTCAAAAAGCAGTCTGGGCTGCAACACTCCTTCAACATAAATAGGCGAAGTTAAACTCTAGGCTGAATATATATGCAAATATGTTGGGGCTTTTTGACCTCAAAGAAAAAAATTATTCAAAATGGACTGTTTTGCATCTTAAATTTCATATATGTGCTATATAGATTGGGGAGTGAATGGTACGGTTTGAAGCTTTACCAGTCTTTACAAACTATTAAATTTTTTTTAAAGTAGAAAAGCTTGTTTTTATATGGTAAGTTACACAGTCTAAATGCTCTTTATGCCAATTTTAAATAGGCAATGACAATAAAATAATCTAAGCCAAAAATGTATAGATTTTTATCACAAACTACCACTGCAAGCAAATATTAAAAGGAATACATTTCAGACTTTAGGCACCTCTTATTATTACTCTGATTAAACAAATGTTCTGGCAGCAAATAAGCTACTAATGATTTGAATTCTGGTCTAAATATATGTTCGTGCTTGTTCAGAACAGCAACGAAGGCAGAGGCCGAGGCAGCATTATCACTATTAATGTTACGTTAACCCATGTAAACCCCTATGCATCTGCTAGACTACATGGTTTATTATGTTACAGAATTTTTTAAGTGTAGATGCCCACAAAATAATGAACTCACTGTTGCCCAGCAATATGATTATTGTTAGAATTTGTCAAAGCTAAAACTTTTATGTTGAAATACTTGCATCCACAATGCCATAACCCAACCAAGAACCCTTTACCTTCATAAGAGTAGTAACCATGGGAATGCATAATACAGGTCAGCTATAATTGGCTGTAGAGTACTGAAATTCTATTCTTATTACATGTAAAATTGAACCTTAAATGTAAAAGTTGCTTTGGCGTTCAAACAACTCGGAAAAAAGGAGACAAATAAGCAGAGACTGAAAAACTAGCTAGGCCAAATTTACAATCAAAAAGGCTGTAGTTATGTCCCTATTATAAGTGACATCTATAATCAACACTGTATCACGTCAAATATTGGGAAACAGTTGTCATTATACAATGCTTATGTAAATTTATTGGTCGCGTTCAAGATACATACACTCTAACAATATCTGTTTAACAGTTTAAGCATCACAGATAAAAGAGCAATCAGTGCCAGTTATCTTCTACAATAATAGATAGACTGAATGATAACTTGTCAGGAAGACAAATGCCAAATCTTAATAAACCATTAAAGCCATCTGCAGATGAACAAAAGACTTCTAAATAATGTGATGTTTTGTGACGACTGTGTGGAAGGTCAGCGTGAAAGGCAGGTTAAAGTTTAAAGAACCTTCCTCTAAAGAATCTTTGAGTGGATGGTTCTTTATTGATGTGTGAGGAGGCTTTCTAAGGGTAGTGTAAAAGTTCTACACCAATTAAAGGCTTTTCCTAGAAGTGTACATTAAAGGCAAGAACCATTTAAGAGAGCAGCTACGTGTTAGAGCATTGCCCAGCGGCTGTTATGTTTAGTGCTGGCTGAGAGAAGCCAGGTTTGGGAGTGGAACAGAATTCATGTCCCGAGAGGCTACGGTTTCCAAACTCCAATGACCGCACACTGCTTCCCTACCTCTCTGTCTCTCTCTCTTACTCACTCCCACTCTTTCTATGGCTTCTGCACTGCTCGTTCTTGCTCTTGCGCTCCTATCCTCTCTCCTGCTCCCTTGTTCCTCTGGCAGAGAGAGAGAGAGAGAAAGAGAGAGCCATTTCTGCCACACACAGGAAACGAAGGGTAGTAAACGCTACACTACTGACCTCAGTGCACGTTCACACTGTCCATGTAAACAACAAGGAGAAAGCTAGCGAGAGAGAAGCTGGGAGAATACATCAAAGCGTGATGTAGCCAAGACTGATGGGCCCCTTAAACTTAGCTGTCTGTGTTGCTCTCTATAAAAAATCACAGACAAAATTCAGTCCATTTCATACAGCATATCACACAGCATTGGAAACCACACAAGCAAGTCTATGTGAGATTGCTTAACAATTCTACGCAGGCCACAACTCTGCAGACTTCAGGGTTCTGCCTTATTAAACCCACCTGATTCAACTCATCAGCTAATTAGCAAGGCCCTCATCAATTAAATTCAGAGAGCTAGACAAGGGAAACGCTGATCTGAACACTGATGTTTGACTTGCCATTTTTAAGGCAAGCATGCAAAGATTTAGTTTGGACAGTGCTAACTGGTGCAGTATAAATTACCTTTGCATGTTAGCTACATTAACTTCGTAGCTACAGTGCAAAACTAAAGAAGCACTTCAACTTCAGACACCAAAGATACTTCAGCCAAATGACTACACACTTAAAAAACAAAGGTATTAAAAAGGAATTTCCACAGGATTTAAAATGTTGGGGATATAAAAGAAAACATTACATTTGGCCTGTGCAAAAGTTATAGCACATTTTATATTTTATGTTTTTCAAAATGTGAAACTTAGCAAATAAATGAAAATTGTGGATTAAAAATGAGAATACATGCATTAGAAATATCATTTTTAATTTTTTTCTCTGCAGATCATGAGCTAACTTACTTTCACTTTGACTGGGGTGACCAAACGTGTGATGTGTGGACCTACACTTTAATTCTACATTCTGTTTAACTGCATAATGTACATATTCGTCTTATAATAGTTACAGAACAATGCACAGTAGTTACAGAAATATGTCAAATGAATATTTAACCTATTCTCTATCTGTTACATTCTGTTTCAGCAACTGCCCATTGCCTTCTATCATAAAGGTGCTTTGAATTTGAAGTGTTTTCTGTTTTTTTTTTGTTTTTTTTACAAAGTACAGGGAAACGTTGAAGATATGTAAAGACTGGGCTGAAATATGTAGGAGTATTCCTTCAAGACTGTAGATTAAAAATTGAATAATAAGCTTAGTGATTGGTAATGGGTTTGACAATGGGACCATTATCAGCACGATTAGTGGAGAGGAGAGAGGATGACCCAAGT
This sequence comes from Pygocentrus nattereri, assembly GCF_015220715.1. NCBI lineage: Eukaryota > Metazoa > Chordata > Actinopteri > Characiformes > Serrasalmidae > Pygocentrus > Pygocentrus nattereri. The sequence goes on from NC_051216.1 coordinate 34,758,064, forward strand.
GATGACAGAACGAACAGTCATAATTCACTGACCTCTCAATTTATCAACTCTTCCAAAAGAGCATGATAAAACCAGCCCTTTACCCAGTACTTAATAACAACTAATAGACAGAAATGTAAATGAAGGCTGAGATAAAGCTGGGTTTGTACTGTGCTGCACTATTAGCCCATATCTGTGTGCTGGCGACGTGTGAAGGCGTTAACCTTGCTGGCCAGGGAATAGCTGCGTGACAATCATTTATTGCAGGGTTATTAAAATATGGGCCCAGTTGGAGCACTGATAAAAAGTGAGTGGAGGGTTGGAGGGACGTCAGTGAAGGCCCCTGCAGTGTCTCTTCTGCACAGGTGTTTGTTGGGAAGGACGGAAAAGACAGATAACAACTTATCAGCTATGCAGATCACAGCATAACCAGCACAGGTAATTAAACAGACTTTACACATAAGACAAACTGTGAGGAGACTTAGACATTTAATGTCTAATATCTGTGCAAAAGTCCACCCTTCATCTACTTAATTTTCAGACAAATCATTACATACTTCTATAGCCTAAGAACAGCTGAACTAGAGGTCCTTGTAGTCATTGAATAATAAGCCATAGTATGTAATAAGCCTGGTATTTTAAGGGGTTAATAGCTGTTTTGACTAGAAATTAAATAAACGAAGGGTGGTCTCTGACTTTGGAACACTAATGTATGTGCTGTATGGTTCATAAGCAGGCAGCCAATAAGCTGTGTGATTAGCATGAGATTAAGGAGTAAAAAAGGAAAAAGGACTGGCCAAATATTCCGATGCCCACACGCTGCGCAGGTGTAAATGTACTGTGTGGCAAAGAAACACAATCGGTGGCTGAAAGCAGAGGGTGCAGCGGCCCTTCTGGAGAACATGTTTAGCTTGCTCATAAACATCTCATTTGATAGTAAAAGATAAAGAGTTGGAGGCAGGACTTTATTACAATTGCATGTGTGTACACACACTCACACACACAGGCAAGAACATATGTGCATGCACACACACACACACACACCCATATGCTAACCACAGAGCAGTCTCGCTGCTCTGACACTTTCAAGGACCACACACTGACTCACAGGAATAACTCTCACAGTTGTCACACATGGAAGACAAGCACACTTAGCAGGACTGTAAAATACTCACACACGTGCAGAGATACATACAAACATACACAGATACACACAGACACAAGCATCCACATGCTGAGATCTGCAGCCTACACTGCACTGTCTAAAAAGGTATCGCACAGGTACATCTTTGTTCATCAAATAAGTTGCAAGGTGCATATTTGCAACATTTGTACCATTTTATTACCTAAAGCTTTAAAGGGTCCATATTATGAACTTTGCCTCACTTTTTGAAACAAACATTTTGAAGTAATAAGTAAACACAAAGTTTTAAATCGTATCCATATATGGGAACAGTCCACTTCAAATTCACTGTTTCTGTGACATCACAAGGACCAGAGCATTTACATATTCAGCCTACATCAGTTTAGTCCCGCCCACTCATATTGATGTTCTAGTGTTTCAACTCTGAGTGTTTCTTGAATGAGACACAGCCAATCAGAATAAAGCTCATTCATCTGTATCAGTCTAAAAGGTTTAATTCTAAGGAAGAAAGAGAGGTTGGAAAATGTCCTTGTTACAGTGAATTAGGAGCATTTTTGGTGCATAAACAAAATAAATGTTATGGCTGAAAAAAATAAAATGCAACTAAAATATAGGGCCCTTTAAAGAAAGATATATTAAAAAGCCTTGAGTCAAAACAGGGTGTATGGACTCAATGCCACATAAAACAATACATACCCTTAAAGTATAGGTATAAGGTAACACCCCAGCAATAGTTTAGTACCTTATGTTATGAGAGTGTACTAAGGCAACAAAGTCATTTTTTAATATTTGGGAGCCCTAGGCATCATTTGTTTGAGTGGAGGAGAGCCCCACAGCCCACCTAGGTCCATGATATTATTTTGTACACCAGAATAGAACAAAAACTAATGCTAAATTAATCTCAAGAAAGAAAGAATGTAAGAAAATCTCTGGACTCAATGTACTTTTCATTAGTAATTTAAAATAGCCTTTTTAATTACATACTCAGGGTCCCCTGGTGGCTTGGGGGCCTTATAGCTTCTACTGCTTATAGCTAGAAACAACCCTGGAAGGCAACAATCAGAGTGTGAAATGCTTTGGTGGCAAATTGAAAAGAAATCTCCACACCCCTGTAAATAAACTTCATCTCTACTTAGCCTTAATTTAGGACAAAAGTTGAGAGTGTTGGGAGTTCTATTAATAACATGTATTCTAGATTAAATTCATAAACAACAAAACTGGACAGCATTTAAAACTAAGCACACAAAGCCTGTGTTCTTACACCACTGAATTAAATAGCTTACATAGAAGAATGAAGGAAAAACATCTAAAACCTCACAAAATGGAATTAGCGGAAAAGAAAACTAATTTGGATCTAAAATAAACTTGATTAAGATAAAACGAGGAGAAATCAAATAGCCTTTGGCTTTGTGCAATAATGGCTGTGGTCTTGAAACAGAGAAGAGTCTAAAAGAGGTATTGGATGATACTGCAGCACAGGGCTTCATTTGAGGGGTGAAGCAAGGGTAAGACAAAAATCCCTCTTTGGAAAACTGCCCCACTTCTTCCTTCATACATTAATGTTCCTTTTTATCACCTAAGTTGTCCACAGATATTTTCACTTCACTCATACAAGGGATTTGCCCTAGAGGTCAACCCGCCAATCGGCTTACATAAGCTACAGTTTAACACTGGGGCTGCCTAAAGACCAGCAGTGTTAAAGAGCCACTCTGCAAACTAAAGCAGAAAATATACTCACTTTACTCCATTCAGTACAACAAGAAGTTTTTGTGTTTGCTCTAAATCTGAGGCTGGATGACAGAAGAGGCTACTGAGGAATAATGAGAGGTCTGTATATCAGATAAACCTCTCTGCTGCCGAGATCAATTTTAGATTTTTCTATTAGAACTTGTCCAAAGAAGAAAGAAAAAAAGCAAACTGCCATGAGGCCAAGTTTATTCGAAAGAATATTGGACACAATACAACTTCAACATGAGCTATGGTTGCCATAAACATGTAACCCCCTCCCCCTCAGGCTTGCAAGAGTGGCTCCTCAAATGCAATTTACTTTCATGAAAGTTTCTTGTATGACATAAACTGAAGTCTGAACTGACAGGAAAAAAATCTCACCTGTAACATGATACCAAGTCATGCTTTCACCATGTGCTTTTGCTTTTTAAATTTGACCTATTTAGACTACTTGAGAGTTTGAGTCACTATTAAGCAAACAGGAGTAAGAAGTTCCTCAGTTCCACAAGCTGATTACTGATTGATTTTTCTACAGTAACTCTAATGAGGTGCAGTTCATCTATAATTTTAGACAAAATGATAGCAAAATAAGAAGAATAGAGTCTAAAATATTTCAGTTTCAGTTATAACTTTTTTCAAAGCTATTAAGAACAAAATCAAAATTTTATGTTCTGGCCTTCACGGAAAAAAAATCTTGGGACAATAAACTCCAGTTTATTGTAGACCCCAGATTTGGACCGTTTTGTTATTACTTTTTCTAACTTTATAAAAACGCTCGTTGTACGCTGTTTTATTTTGGAGGTCTGCGCGATTTTAACGAAGTTCATATGACAGTTGTACAGTTGTGGTCGTGTGTATATTTATACTATTATATGTGATGAATCCACTGCTTTGCTAAAATCGCACACGTATTCGCGCAGATATGTAAGGTTTTCGCTTTTGTGGTCTTTATTTCGCTCTCGCGCCCTCAGGCCACAGAATATATACACGACGTAACCAGCGTTAAACCTCTGCAAAACCGCCAGAGATGCGCGATTAATAATGTATCGGCCTATTTGAGACTTTTATTATAGAAGTGAAAATGAATTAGTGAAAAGAATTAAATTAGAGTGACTGATAACTTTTAATCGCCAGCAAATCCTTGCAAATTCAATCCAACCGGATTTCTACCAAAGCAAAGAAAGATCCAGACGCAGCAACAGTTAAAACGACCTGACTGCGCTTTTACAGGTTTCACAGAGATCACGAAGCCAAAAAGACTCTGATACGCTATTATCAATTAAATGGCTGTGTACAGAGAGAGAAGATGGCAGGAATGAGTCTCATTGTATTCCACAACACTAAAGCAGCGCTGAGAAAGTTGTGGTGGGAGATAAAACGGTATCAGAACCAAATACCAAAGGACTGTACACACCAAATGGACTGAAAGGAGAGAGGAAAGAACATAAACACATACTTTCTAACCCTGAGTGTCTAATAGCGTGTCTAATGACTCTTACACAGAGCTCGTGTGTGTGTGTGTGCATGCGTGTGTGTGTGTGTGTGTGTGGTAAGCGGTGGTCTTCACTCGTTCATGTGGTGTTAATATGAGCGCTGTGTAAAGAAGAAAAACTCCAGAAAAACTCTTCCCGACTGAAAGACCTTACAAGCTGATACAGGATGAAGAGCGGAGTGAAGTGAGGCACCAGAGCAGGAAGGTGTCAGTATTAAAATCAGCGCCCAAAACATTCAGAGTGTCTGAAAGAGGAAAGAGCGGCTCGTTCTGTCCTGATAAAAGCACTTCAGTGTTCAGCTTTACAGCCCAAACACCAGCAAACTAATAACACAACTGCTCAAACCACAGCGATAACAGACTCGTCTGAGTGAGTTTCTACAGTACACAGTGATGTAATGTTAGTTAACGTGTTTAAAATCTTCTCCAAAAGAGTTTAAGACAGATGTTTTTAGGAGAATCAATTTGCTGTAGGTGCGCGATGAATAACTGGCGTAACAGAAATAATCCACAGTTAAGAGTTTTTATTAATCTTTTCAATTAATTTAACGCTTTAGCTATTAATGTTATTTAAAAATGATGATGATGATTATTATTATTATTATTATCATCATCAGTAGTATTAGTTGTAGTATTAGTAGTATTGGCCTATTATTATATTAATATTGCTGCCGTAATAATAGCACAATATTACACCAAAACAACAGAAACTAAAAAATAAAAATAAAGAAAATAAATAATAGTAATAATAATAATAATAATAATAATAATAATAATAATAATAATAATAATCAGCATTATTATCAACATTTCTAATTTTGTCTGCTCGTCTCCTGCATACTGGGGATTTTTCAGAATACAGCTCCTTTAAGTATTTAATCAGAAATACACTAATCTAAACATCACTGATGTATGGAAGGTGATTTAATGTATTGTCTGTAAATTGAAGCTGTGTAAGTGTTGAAGAGAGTTTCAGGAGCAAATATGTGGCGGTTAAATTATCAGATTTACGAGCCCAATTCATTTCTAACATCTTCAGTAAACGGGTGATGTATAAGGGGGAAAAGTTTTCCGCCTCACTGATGTCTGCAGTACTTGGATCTGCGAACTGGAACACGCATCTCGGTCTAAACAGCGCAACTACAACAGCTTAACGAAGTGACTGTCAGTCCGCTCGGCTGTAGTCAGTCTGCTCAGCTGAGTGACTGAAAACGAGCTGTGAAGCGCTTTAATGTAGTGCAATATGAAAATACGAGCGCGGAGCGCGGAGCGTCGTGGAGCTGGACGAGCCCATAGTCAGTCTACGGGCAGCACGTACGGACTGAATGTCCTCTGGGAAAAGTCTCAGTTTAGTCTGAAAGCTGGTTTGTGCGGACAGCAGCGGTACTGCACACAGCAGCAGAGAAGCGGAGAATTAAAGGCAGTCTGGAGGTGAACTTACTGCTTATGGCGTGCTGGTACCTGGACTGGCCGTCGACAGGACTTTGTCCATTGAGTAAAAGTAGAGAATCCAGGGCTGGACGGGGTCAGCTGCGCTCCACTCTGCACTGCGACTGCAACTGAGAGGCGGCGAGTGGACAGAACTGGAGACAGAGCGGTGTGTGTGTGTGTGTGAGAGAGAGAGAGAGAGAGAGAGAGAGAGAGAGGGAGAGAGAGAGAGAGAGAGAGAGAGAGAGAGAGAGAGGGGGAGAGAGAGAGAGAGAGAGAGAGAGCTCAAACGTGCCAGAGCCACTATTTCCCGGTAAGGATGTGTGTGTGAGTGTGTGTGTCCGTCTCGTGCCTGTAGAGTTTCGCCGGTCTCGGCTCGAGCTCTTCAGCCTCGCGCAGGCGACGAAAAAAACAGTCAGAGAGAAACTAAAGAAGAGCTTCTCGCGCGCACTGACCACAGAACAGCACTATAGAGAGAAAGAGGCAGAGAAGACACAGAGAGAAAGAGTTAAAGAAACACCGCGGAGGAAAAAGGAGCGAGAGCGACGGTGAGAGTGTGTCACTTTCAATCTGACCGCGCGCAGCACTGCTCTGACTGACAGAGAGGGGGAGTGGAGAAGGGGGGGTGAGAGGGCGGAACAGAGCGCAAACGTGGAAGAGAGAGAGAGAGAGAGAGAGAGAGAAACAGAGAGGGAGACAGTCAATTCATTAATTCTCTCCATGTCCTCTGCGTTGGCAATAAAGCTCCAAACTCTGACCCTCATCACTTTATTTGGTCATCGCTTTTTCATTTTCGCGCCGTGAATACGAGGCTCTTACCGAGGCGACTGAAAGGCCTCTCTCTGTTTTAGATTAATGTGCTTTTAGTGCTCAAACTCAGAACGTCTTCTCTCGTCAGAAGCGTCATGCATTTGGATTCAGGTTATATATTTATGTAATAAGCACTGCGTCTTTATCCACTGCCCATGTCTGAGAGCGATGAGAGACAAGGGCAGTGTCGCTCTGGACAAGCTGGACACGGGGCACTTTCAGACCGCTGTAAACCAGAATTAAACAGCTTCGCAAGCATTAATACACAGCAGACGAAGCATGCAGCGTAACATACAAGCATATAACTAAGGGGCTGAGATCTCAATAAAACACACAGCAACAGAATTAAAATCTAATGTTCGATTAACACCTGCAATGTCAAATAAACAGCCAAGGATGCTCATCACAGTTGGACGCAAATGAACACCGCAGGTTATGCTATAGGAGCTAATTCAACTCTATTAAAGGTCTAATTCAACTTTATTATAAGTCGTATTCAACTCTATTAGAGGTCTAATGCAACTCTAGTACACGTCTAATCCAACTCTACAGGCAATACACTATCACTGTACGTGTTAATACAAGTCTGTACGTGGTAATGTAACAATTTAGACATTAATACAACCCTGTATGTCCCATTGCAGCTAGAAACGTGTTTAAACACTAGACGTTTATGCAATATGTTAACACAACATTAAAGGCGTCAATACAATATTACGTTTTAATACAATATTATAGGCTCCAATACAATGCTATGTGTTAATACAATATTGTAGACGTTCATTTAACCCTGTAAGTGCTAATACAACGCTATATGAGCTAGGCGTTAATACAATACTATATGTTTTAATACACTATAGGCGTTAATACAGTACTGTAGGTGTGAATACACCATTGTAGTGTTAATGCAACACCGTAGACATTAATACAACTCTAAACGCGTTCATTCAACACTGAAGGAGTTAATACAACACTGGGGATTTTACTGTTGTACTTGCCTAGCAGCGTAGATGTTACCAAATGGTTAATGAACTTTCTGTTTATTAAACAAAATCAAACATTTACTTTCCACAATAAAATATGACCGTTAAGTGAGTGAAACTCTGCATGTCATGCCTGAAGGAAGGACTGCAGTTAAGAGAACAAGAAAAGCTTAAAGTGAAGCCCCTTCATTCAAACAACAAACTGCAGCTCCAGGAAAACGAATGGAATGAAAAGATGAAGTTCTACCGATTCAGAGCTGCACATGAACCTCGCTCATTCATTCCCACCTGACTAACAGATCTGAGCCGCCCTTCTGAAAGGTCTCAGGCTGTCTCAATCTCTCTCTCACACACTCACGCACACACACACACACACACACACACACACACACACACACACACACACACACTAAAACTGTCGCTGTAATGCTCGCGCTTCTTCTCTCTGTGTCCATAAACATCTCCATATGCAGAGCGCTCTTACCTCCTTCAGCAGAAGCTCAGGAGATCGGTCTCGCTGCAGGAGCCGCTCTGCTCCTCACACTCGCCCGTCTGTGTCTGTATGTGAGGCTGAGGATGGTAGTTGTGGAGGAACTGATGTGTGTGAAGTTGTGTTGAAGGTTCAGCTTCTCCAGTAATCCACTATCAGACTTGAACCCCGACCTGCGAGCCCTTTTTTCGGAGATGTGTAAACCTTATTTTTCTCTCTCTCTCTCTCTCTCTCTCTCTCTCTCTCTCTCTCTCTCCCTCCTACAGTAAAGGATCCAGCTGGATCCATCGCGATGCTCTCCTGCTCTTCTCTTCTTCACAGTTTTAGAGGAATTAGATATTATAAAAAACCCACCAGTAAACCCGGGTGATGATTACTCTGAGCAAATTTCGACCACAGTCTAAGCTGTGATTGGACAGTAAAGCTGATAGAGCCACTGCGCTCTTTTTTGGATTAAAACTGCTAAACCAACAAGTGTGTTTTCTGCAAGAAAAAAAATTCCACATAAACGAGCTTTTCCTCGCGCAGTTAAAGTTTCCACAGGCACGCTAAACACTTTATCAATTCAGCAAAACCCCAACTTTAAAAGTCGTTTGTTTTAAATTAATTCGCAGCTGAATGAATGTTTCCTGACCATAAATGAAATTTGGAAAAAAATATTCAATTCATTTTCAACGAATTATTATTATTATTATTATTATTATTATTATTATTATTATTACTGGATGGATTACTGTGGTTGTTATTTTTTAACAAAAAAATAATAATAATGATGATAATAATAGTCTAATAATAATATCATATTTGTGTGATCAGTGAAGAAGAGTCATTTCTTTGATTGCTCTCTCTGATTCTCTTGTTTTCGCACTATTTTCAGAACTACATGCAGCACTAGTGAGCATTACTGAGGCCGTGTTGTAATGAGTTGGCGTTCCAGTGAGATCAGAATCCGCCATCTAACACAGAAAAGAGGCGCTTTTAATCGTTTGAATCTCAGAGTCTTCTGCAATATTCATAAATCATTCATTACCATCCGAGACACCTGCAGCTTCAGAGCTACACGGGGGCAAATTAAGAGACTTACAGTAACGCCAGAATAAAAGTGAGCTAGTAATACAGTTCAGCTCGTGCTTTACTTCACATTTACCTCCCACCAGTTTTCCGTTTCTGTTTTTTAATTTTTTAAAGTATTGTTTGTAAATGAATTTATTGCACTGACTCTCTTCATAACGAGGATCTCCCCATAAAAAGCACCAGCACGGAAGAGTGACGAGTGCTCCTCTGGGTTAAGGGGGTGTTAGGGGAGGATGTTTCTGTGGCTCTGTGCTGATGAATTATTGAGCTCTCCCGCTTCTCCCTGCACTCCATTTCCCATTTCTTGGGGAAGTTTTGGAGATGTAAAATCAGCTGACTGCCTCGCACTGCAAACTGTATCGACGGGGGCGGCAGCAGAAACGCCGTCAAACGATTAAAAATGGATCTGCTGCAGCGCGCGGAGCAGCACAGCGGAGCTCAATAATGCAAAGCCGCTCACGCTCCGGCGACCGGCGGTCCGTCCGTCAGTCAGTCTGTCTGTCTGTCTGACAGCGCGATCATCGAGCCTAAACCGCAGCTCACCTGCAGGTAAATCTGAGCCCGGGGATCACACACACACACACACACACACACACACACACACACACACACACACACACACACACACACACACAGACCTCCATCCCTGAACACTGAACATCTCAGCCAATCTCAGTCTCAGCTCCTCCACTGCACAACTACAGTGTATACACCCCCCCACCCCACCCCCCGCCCAAGCACGCGCACACACACACACGACCGTCCGGAGAAAGAAAAAAAACAAGACAAAAAGCCAACGAATATGCAGGGAATATTAAATACAATAGTAAATAATATATTAATAAAGAAAATAGATATTGATGTCAATTCTGCAGAATGACCTCTTACCAATCTGTAATCTATAATCTTTGGTCCCAATCTGGGACGACTATGTGCACTATCAAACATGAGCCACCAGTTACACAATCATATATCATCCTGATATTTAAAAAAAATTATACATTTGCATAAACTATGAAAACAAAAATATGAAGCGAGTCTGAACATTGTTACTAGACTGAGGAGAAACAGCGCAACCCAGCGGACAGTTGAGGAACTGCTTAACACAGAAACACACACAGAGAGAGAGAGAGAGAGAGAGAGAGAGAGAGAGAGAGAGAGAGAGATTACATTTAATTTAATCTGATATGTAGTATTAAAATCAGTAAAAAGTAACTTAATGAAGAGTGAAAGAGCAGCGATTTAACCAAAGTTCAAACGTTTTAAGTTATTTTGGTTATTAGTTTTAAAAGAGAAATTAAAAGCTTAAACAAGTTCAAAATTATTTTCAGCCTATATATTGCATATATATATATATATATATATATATATATTACTCTTACTTTACAAAATTTGTCTTCCGATTGTCTACAAGCAATTCTAAATACAATCGCGTTTTTAATAACTGACTGTTGTGAAAATAAGAACGGAGTGTAAAGATTAATATTAATTATAAACGTTAAAGTTGGTTATAAAGAGAAGGTAAATAACAGTGAATGAATGTGAGCGGGTTTAGGCTGTAAACTGTGCTCTGCTGCTGAAACGCTGATAAACTCAGTAGGACATCAATATTTCAGAAGATCGGTGTCGCTCAGAGGAGCGCACACTTTACACAGCCACACAGAGAAAACAGGCGCTCATCTGCAGGAGAATAATAATAATAATAATAATAATAATAATAATAATAATAATAATTAGAAGTAGGCTTATAATAATGTTAATTATAATAAGAAAAGATAAGAGAGATATGATAAACTATTATTATTTTCATTATTATTATTATTATTATTATTATTATCACACGTATTCTCATTTTTATATTCGACTCTCAAATCTGTCACTGGGTGAATCTAAGTGAAGGCTGGAGGTGAGTGTGAGCAGCAGGTTTCCTGACCCTCAGTGAGTAACTGAGTCACGGCTCAGCTCAGCTTTAATCAGAGTGGAAAGCGCTTCAGCTCTGAGCTCAACATCAGCAGCGTTCACCAGCACAAGCACACCGAACCCCGCATTATTAACAGCACACTTCAAACCATCAGCCCGCATTAATGACTTCACCAAGTCACGCCGTACATCAGCCCGCATTAATGAAGACACCGCAGGAACCGAACTGGGGGCCGATCTAACGACAACTTCTTTAAATGAAGCCTTTTCTCATCTGTCTAACAACAAAAAGCGCTCAGTCTCCTCTCATCTCCAATGGAGCTTCAGCAGACTGATTCATTATTTACTTATTATTCCTTCATTATCATTATTACTGACATATGTAATACTACTACTACTACTACTACTACTAATAATAATAATAATAATAACAATAGTAATAACTTTTTTTCCTTCTTATTCTTATTATTACCAATAGTAATAATGCTGTTATTGCCATTATTGTTATTATTACTATTATTATTATTATTATTATTACATACATGATAATAACCAACAACGCTTCTTCCTCTTATTGTTATTATTATTATTAGTAGTAGTAATACTGTTGTTATTGCTGTTGTTATAATTATTATTAATACTTATACTACTGCCACTACAACTATTATTAGCATTGTAACAACAACAATAATAATAATAACAATCGTTATTATTATTATTATCATTATTATTGTTGTTATTATTTGAGTTGCAGCGCTGGAACTCGGCGACCATCCTGCTCTGAATACTCCCAGTTTCTCTATCAATAATGTGAGTCTGAGTTAAGCATCCTAATTATGTAAATCAGCCTTAAAATTACGTTCGTTTTTCTCAGAATAGTTTTGTGTTTGGGTGTATTTGAGACGCTCACAGCGCCAGTAAAAGCTACTGAACTGTCCTGATGTAAGACAACAGCGCTGGACTCAGCATTGAGATCTCTCTGAATCACGGTCCGCATTAAATGACGTTAAAAAGTTGCTAACTGCCTGAAAGCGGGGCGCCTCATTATGGTTTCAGTAACGCGCGCACAGGCAAAACGGCCAATAAATGCGAGACACTCAACACCGTACACAGCGCTGCTGATATTAACAGCACAAACCGACAGATTTATTCCTGAGGACTCGCTCGCGGAGGATTCAGCGCTGTTTCTGTAGAATTGGAGCGCTTCTCCTTACGCCTTTCCACACTGAAGACCACGAGCCCTGCAGGCTGTACTGAACGTGTTGTTTGCTTGCATGGCTTTTCTACCTGAAATGAAATCCGTCTGAGCCAAAAGGCCTCAGCACTCTGCACTCTGTCACCGCGCAGCTCTATTTGACAGTGGGAATTATCTGTAAATACTTCATTAGAGCGTGTATGAGTTCGCCCTTGTGCCTTATGCTCTACCTCTGCTGAGATTTACAAATGAGAACATAAACAGAGCCCAAAAAAGAAAGCCAGCTCGCTCTCAGAGCACATGAGGGGCTCTTACTAGTGTAATGCCCACTTACCACTCCAGGTCAACCTAAGTGGCCAGAAGTCAAGGTCTGCTCACATTTTTAATTTTTCTCTTATGATTGTTGGAGCATTTGTATTCAGTCAAGACTGAGGAGAACCAAGGGGACTGCTTTTTATATTATCTCTTCATGGCTTTGCTACACTAAAAGCAGTTTTGCAAAATTAATGAAAAACATGCAGAAGATGCAACAAAACTAAAATAATTCTGTTCATTCTAGGTGTTTTAAAAATGCTAAGTGGCCAGCTGTTCACAGCTGTGATGGACACTGACCTGACAAGCAAGGTCCTAACTTGCTATTAAGGGATTGCTATTGCTTTACTGAAAGGTAGAACATTTTAATCTGTACAGCATACATATCTTTTCAAATAAGCAACAAATGCAACAAATATGCACCATGCATTTGGCAAACTACTGGCCTACCGCCAGTTGAAATTGTTAAACTCTTCACAAGTCCTAGTCAAAAAATGAGCACAGAATTGTGTCAGAAGGGGAGATTGTATAACCGAATCATATAGCATTATATGCCCATTGCATGCTTTCAAACACAGTAACTAATAAAAAAAATGGACAGTTGTAGTTTTTGTTGGCAAATTTTGTTTTTACTTTATTGAGAGTTATTGCCCAATTCAATGCATCACCTTTAATAAAATGCCCAAAGATCAATGCTCACATTTATTAGTTGCTTTATTAGACCAGATTTACATTCAGAGACTTTAACCTCTGGCTGAAATGGCTTCACTGTTGCCTCTCCCATAATAACACTTCAATCTGAGTAACATTTCAGTTAAACTCAAGCAGAGACCTTCTCCTTCCTAACTGTGGGGTCAAACCCACTGCTATAGAGCACAGGAACCAATGACCCGTCGGTCTAGACAACGTTGACTTAGACAGACGCACCAAACTAAGAGAGAGAATGTAAAGGCTGTTATCATCTAAAGAAGGGAGTAAGTGACAGAATGGGTGCAGTAGAACTGTTTATAGCAACTGATGCTAATGCTATTGGTGGCGTCACTAACTTAACAGGGATCGAAGTCCACAGCCCCTGTCCTAGAGACCAGGACAACACATAAACTCCTAACTCATGTCTGAGTCCCGCTGTTTATTGACAACAAGCTCAGACACACAAACCGCCTGAATGAGCAGCAATTTATTGCTGCAATGGACGGCAGTGCTGATGCTGGCCATGAACCCAAATAGTACGTCCAAGACCTCAGCTGAAAGCCCTAGTAAAGCTTCAGAAGAATCAGGGTCATAAGACCACTCGCAAGGCAAAGAATTCCCTTGTTGTGGACCTCTCGGCATGGAGATGAATACAACCAAAATGTAAAACATAGAAAGAATGTTCCAACTGAAATGGTTCTTCAGACGTCCTGTTAGACATCCTGTTTACAACCAGATTTCAAAAGTATTGGGAACTGGGCTTATTACTCACCAAGTTCTACTAGTGTGCGAGGGTGTCTAGGACTTCATTGCATTTGCCTCGCCATCTGCCTTGCATGCACTTTTGTTGAAAGCATGGCTGACAAGAGAATGGCCTTGTGGGTAAACGAAAAGGGCACACAACTTCAGTAACCTGAATGGGTGGAACCAGTCATGACACTCAGTGTCAATCATTTACTGCCATTCAACCAGGGGAGAAATTTGCAGTCTTGGGAACGCTGCAGATTTGCTTGACGTCAAGCAGGTCCATCACTAGCAAACGCACCACAATACTTATTTTTGACCACAAATTGAAACTGATTCGGCGTTCTATTATGATGGAGTCCATGAACATGACGTTTGAGGTTGATGAAAGGAGGCTGATGGGGGAGTGGTTGCAGAACCCGTGGAGGAGGAGGAGGAGGTGAGTCTTCTTTCAAACAAAACCGATATTTGTTTAAGTAGAGAAGGTCATAATCAGTGAGCTGCATCTAGTATTAAACATTACTGATCCTGGCCTTTTACGTTCTAAATCTCCATTGGCACTGTGAAGTTTTCCAGAGCAGTGGAATTTCTGTGGCCAGAGAGAAAGAGAGAGAGTGAGAAAGAGAGAGAGAGAGAGAGAGAGAGAGAGAGAGAGAGAGAGAGAGAGAGAGGGGCTGGAGCCGGGTCTGTTATGCTCTTATTAAAACTCCAATCATGTCTGAGCACTCTGGACTAAAGCAACCTCCAGACTCAGCTCAAAGCAAGATTGAAACATTTGATATGTCTGTTTCCTCTACAGACTAGGTTTTAGTTTTTCCTTTGTATGGCAATACAAGTTTCATCAAAACAAACATTAATTTGGCTGAAAATCAACTGCAATGATGTAACCTACAATATATATTATGGTGATGGACAACAATATGGGAATCACATCAATATCGGCAGATATTTCCTTTAAAAAAATTCCCATTGGAAAGATTTGACCGATATGTCACACTGATATTTTATGCTGTATTTGTTATACTGGAAGAGCAGAACGTTTAGATTTCACTGGCCTATGGCACTATAATGTATGTATTTTAGTCATTTTACTGCTTTTGTAGAGAGAAAAAAAAATATTTTTCTTTGTAATGCTAATCCAGGCAGATCTACTGCAAATTTCGACATTTTATAAATGCTAAAACATTGCCATTGGCAGAAATATGGACCACTTTACCTGAATTAGTTGAAACTGGGGTCTTACATTAAAAAAACCTATTTTAAGAATACAATTTACAATAAAGCATTTGGATATCTACAAGGACTGTGTTATGGTCCATTTGAACCCAAGGCATTAACAGAGATAGTAATGAGCTAAACATATACAATTTATGGTGAACTTTCTATTTTGAGGGGGCTGTCCCAAACCCTAGCTCCTAAATTTCAACCTGTGATAATAATACTTATTTTTTTGCATTTTCCAAAATTTTCTTTTATAGATCATTTTGATTTCTTTTAAAGCAAATGTGATTTTAATTTTTCATAAATAAAAATACAGTCAAAGAATGCTGCCCCACATTTTCATGTCACTACTTTTTTGTCATCTCATCCTGCATTATTTCAAAATACATAAATGAATAAAGAAAAATGATCACTTATAGGTCACACAGTCCACAATTTATGAGTCATCATTCAATAATGTCAAACCATTTATCTAACAATTCCTAAAAGTGCTCTGTAGCTTGGTTGGCTAACTTAGCACTAACTTAGTGAGCAGGCAACAAACCCAAAGAGTGCCACTTACCACAGTACAGGCTTGCAAATTTGGGACTGTAGCATTTTGGATAGCTAGCCAAATGTGAAGGTATACACAAATAGTGGGCGGCCAAATGTGCCAAAGAAGGTACGCAAATACAGGTACTCGTGACTCCAAGCACTGTTAAATTGCTCAGCATATCTCATGCTGAGTTACTAAGATTTTTGTCATCACTGTGTCAAATTAAAGCCACATTGTGACCAAATTTGCACAGAGAAAGGTAGTCAGTCTGTCAGAAAAATAGATCTCAGCTTACATTAGCTACCTAGTTCTTTTCACTTTTTACCTTTCGGTTTGAATAGAGTAAGCTGTTATTGAGGGAGGAAACTGATGCCAAGCTTGATTAATGATGGTGAATGTTTTTTTTAATTTAAGAATGTATTCAAAGGTAGAGTGTACAAATGAATTTGAACATGATGTTTATCTGCGCTCTTACTGCGTGCGTCCTATAGCAGCCTTCTGATGCTTCACACAGTGGCCTCTACTTTTTTCAAAGATTTTCCTGGCTCTGATTTTGCCCCTTTTTCTGTCAGCGCCGCCTATCGGTGAGCTCCCACACAGCCAATCAGTGAATCCTACTACAATATATGCCCAATATATGCCTATTAAAAGTCATTCATGGTGTTCTAAGGTCAAAACCTTTTCTCTAAAATGTTATAAAACTATATTTCAGGCATCAATCCACATATTTGTAAAAAGTTAACGTAACGGGTTTCTCTGCAGGAGCTTTTAGAGACATTAAACTCTTCAGGTGTCTGGTTCCTATTACCCCAACAATTCTGGCTTTCTCTAGAATGGAGCATCTCAGACCAAATGACCCTG
Organism: Pygocentrus nattereri; assembly: GCF_015220715.1. Classification (NCBI taxonomy): domain Eukaryota; kingdom Metazoa; phylum Chordata; class Actinopteri; order Characiformes; family Serrasalmidae; genus Pygocentrus; species Pygocentrus nattereri. The sequence continues at coordinate 34,774,670 of NC_051216.1, forward strand.
AAAGACTTTTGTTCACATCTTAACAATTTAACTATGCAGACATTATGAAAAATCTGTGGAATTCCCATTTCACATTGTTCCACCTGCTGACAGATTTGAGAAATGTACTTGAATGTCATGTGAATGTACCTGCAACAGTTTTTCAAATGTTTCACTATTATAATTGAAAAAAATTTTATATTTCCTGGGTATAAAGGTGGGTCAGTTTGTGTCTGTGTGTGGCTTTGAAGTGGTATGTGCGATGGCGATCTGTGTGACGTTGTGTAAGGGGCTCCAAGGTCAGAGGTCGCGGTGGTCCTGTGATCCTGTGTTTGTTATTGCTATGTTGCCCTTGGTCAGGTTAACACAGCACGGCCCACTCGGCCTTCTCCCCGTGTGCTCATGGTGAGGGGAGGGGGATCACCCTCTTAAATGTGTTGATAGGACCTGGGGTCGCTAATCTAAAGTGCTGAAATGTTATCCCGCTAAGAGGAGGGAGTGTGCCAGAGCACTCCTACTACTACAGCAGTGAAGAGCCATTGGCAACAGCAGCACCCCAGACTAAGTTACCGTTCAGCACATTACCGGCAGCTGAAGGTAGCAGACATGTTTTAGAAGGATTCTGCCTGGAGAAATAAAGGCTGGAGTTCAATAAAATATTTTGGAATTTTCACCTTTATAAAGGCACCTCACACAAAGACACTGTGACTGTTATGGATAAACTAAATGTATGAATGTATACCTTGGGTCAGGTGGGTTGGCATATCGGGGGGGGGGATTCTGCTATAAAAATTACTTGTGAAACGTATCTCAAACATCATTAGCCTTTTCCAATCCGAAGTGCTTTTCTTTTGCGTTTATTAGACGGCACCCCTACAGAGGTATCAAAAGAATTCCGGCTAGCTCATTCCATCTTGTCCAGAGACCTCAGTGGAGAGACACATGTCTTTTGCGTAAACATTCCAGCCACGCTAGCACAAACTGCTAGATTTTTAACAGTCAGAAATAATAACCACAAATATCCATAAAAGCCCACTTGAAGAAATATATATACAAAGTCTCTGACCTATGTAAGTTTATCCTCCAATAACAATGAATTCAGCTGGCTCCCATGTCACTAATGCCAGCTGGGGGAAATGGATGCACTGCATTAAAAGTGACTAACCCAAACACGGAGCAGTTAGAGAAAACCTAACACGCATTACCATCTATAAAAATAATACCTTTGGAAATTAATGAGCTAACGTGTTTACTACTGTCCACATCGTGCCGCAGACATGTCTGTCTTTCTGCCTGTCTCTGCTTTAGCATGTAGCGAAAGATGTTTTTGATGTATTAAGGTCTGCTAAACTGAGGGCTTTCCCAGGCCCAGGGGACTGCCGCCCCCTCCCCCCAACCGTTCTCCTGGCTCTTCAGTAATTCTAATGCAGAACACATTGAGGGCCAGCGCTCAAGGCCCAGGCCTGCACCCAGGCAGAGAGGGCTGAGAGAGCCAGATCAGCCACTTAATCAACCATTATTTATGGGGCTCGGTGGTTTAAATCAACAAGAGCAGGAACTGGGGCCAGGCCTTATGGGTTTATAACTGCTGTCAAAATAATCACATACAGATATATTCATCAGAGTGCACACCAGCTCTTTTCGGCACTCCACCAATGCTAGCCTCGACAACCCCCTCCACCCCCCACACACGCACACCTCCAGTACAATTACATCCTCTAGTCATTTCTGATACTGTCTTTCTATTATCTTACCTCTTGCAGACCATTTGTTACACTCTGACTTCAACATCCTCACTCAGGAGCTCATTCTTTTCTTCTTGTTTCTTCTCCACTCTGTCATTTTCCCCTCACAAGCCCCCCCCATCCTCCCCTCAGCTCCTGTCTGTTGAACCCACAGCCCTTGGAGCGAGCTACCAGATCATGATGCCAGTGCCAACAGAGCCACAGCGTGTGACAGGAAGGGCGGTTGGAAGGATGGAGCAAGAAGGCGGGTTGAGGTAGGACGAGCAAAGTTGTGCGGATTTCAAAACGAATAGGACGTCTGAATGAGTAATACATGACAAATGGATCTGGCTGTTTTGGGAACAGAGGCATTAGCGTGACTGGTTTGGCACTGAAAAGCAGGAGAGGGAATGACAAGAGGAGAGAGAGAGAGAGAGAGAGAGAGAGAGAATAAGAGGGAGGGAAAGCGAGAGAGAAAGACACTGGGTGGGAAGAGATAAAGCCGGTGAGAGCTGAGATCGTGGGTGATCCAGATCCTTCCATGTGTCATTAATTAACTTAATAGCCTCCCAGCTATTTAGATGACAAAAACTCACAGATGAAGGGTGGGGTGGTTTGATCCAAATGCAGGCATGCAAATTAATGGTTAGACAACCCGCTCAGTTCCAGTTTAGTATTACACCCTCACAGGAGGTGTTTATTTCTGACACTGAATGAAATGACTGATATTAGTTCACATAATCACTATGATCATGAGCAGAGATGGGTAGTATTTATGTCGCGTGTGTTTAATATAGTGTTTTATTAAGCTTTCCTTTGAGTCTGAAATAAACCATGTTTTTTTTTTTTTGTTTTTTTAACATGCTACAGCTCAGACCAGCATTTTTGTATGTTGAAATACTCACACTTTGTAGTCTATAATAAGATTTTGAAAAATGGATAACACTGTAGAGTCAGTGCTTAGTGACTGACTGAGCTAGTGGGGAGTGGGACACAACCTAACACATAACAATGTAATGTAACACATTCCCCTAGCAACCACATATCAATCAGCAATTAGACAGATATTTCTTCAGATTCATTCTTAAGACTGTTTTTGTAACATAAAAGTAACTTTTTTTCATTCTTTTTTGTTTAAAAAAGTGTAATGCAGTGTTGCGACTAAGCTGCCCAAACCAAACAATGAAAGAAATCCAAAACACTCCATATGAAATCAAAACAATTTTTGGAACGTTTCATGCACAAATTAATCAAGGATGCACTAAAGATGTCATGTAAAAAATAAGTACTGTGCAAAAATTAGAGATCACCCTTTCTCCTGTCTAATTTACACAACAGTCAAAAATTAGTCATTTATTTGTTCATGTCAGAAAAAAATGGAAAACACTAATTTAACAAAACACCTGTATTCAGATTTACAGAAAATTACATAAAAGTCTCAACAACTAATTACACGATAAAATATTTAGTGTGTCCACTCTTTGCCTTCATTACAGCTTACCCATACTGTATCAGTCTCAGCACCAATACTGCCACTTTAACCACTTAAAGCAATTTCTGATGTGCACACATGCTACTTAAGTAACATGTGCATACACATCAGTAGATGGAGCCTAACTACAGCAATAACATGTTAGTGGTAAAAGAGGACAAGCAGCAATAAAGATGCTTATTGCAAAATCTGTAATCAGACGTTTTCTATTTTTTCCTGATTTTCAAAAATAAGTAACACATTTTTGGGGTGATACACTGGTTGGAATTGTTGCTAATTAATTAGTTCAACCAATATGTCACAAATATGAAAGATAATACAACATATTGTACACACAGTGCAAAACATGTTATAGTAACCCTGAGTGGCTGAGTTAGGCATCTTTCCTTCATCCCCCCTGTGTAGTCAGTTACAGTCTGGGTTAACGTTAGTCCAATTGTTATCAAGGCAGCGAATGTAAGAGAGAAACGGTTAGGTTGGTAGGTGTTAGGTTGTGCCCTGCTGTCTGCCTCTGAATGTGGAAAATGGATACTGTCATGTAAACTCAACAATACTGTTTGCTAAATCTCATTACTGGAATTTTACAATGTACCAATCAGCTTAGTTGTGCGTAAACCCACTGTCTCCTAAAGGAATCGGATTATCTGAATACAGGTGTTCGAGTCCTAACATTCCTGGCAGCTCCCTCTCATCCAACAATTAGAGATATCTAAAAAGTAACCAAGTGAAAAGATTAAGCACAAAAGGTCTCAACTTTGGTCGAATTATGTGAGAGTGCCAGGGTTGAGGGCTGTGGCCAACACTTTTTGCAGGCCATACGGCACCTGGTTTCTCTCAGCAGGGTTTTTGAGACGTCTGTGTGGAAGGAGGGGTGTGGAGGGGAGCCGAGGGGTCTTGTCAAGGACAAGGTCAAAGGGATCTCTGCTTTTTGCAACAGGAGGTAGAATTGCAGCTACAGGGTGGCTTGCGCCTGCTGGCTTGGGGGTCTGCCTGGAGCCTGCGCCAAGGGGTTGGATAACTGATTGGCTTCTAATTTAGGGGGGTAAGTCTGAGGAGACGAAGCCCCTGGGAGTCTAACACAGGAGCCCAAGAGCCCTGCTGACTGACAGCCTCTCCAACACCAAGCCAGAACTGGACCAAGAGGAAGGGTGGAGGGCAGCACGGAGAGAAATGAAAGATAGGCAAATGTAGGGAATGAGAGCAGGAAGTTATGATTTATCCTGAAAGCCAGAGATGCATGGAACAGAACTGCCGGGCCAGATTATTACACAAAAGACCTCATACAAGCAATAAGGTAAGTGTTATTTTCCCGAACAAGGATCCATAAGATTACATGGATGCAGTCTCCTCTGCCACTGAAGAGTGTTTAGCTTGTTTTCGACTTAGACTGATGGTGGTCATCAAGGATAGGGTCCCCAAAGCTTTTTTAATGGCAGGGTCATTAACAAACATACACTCATCATGTTGGACACAGTAGTGCAATCACTCACTCAACCCTGGATGTATCTCTACTCTAACTCGTTAGGTGGAAGCCCTTAATTCTCAGAGCTGTTTACATTCAGTGTTCATTTTCTCAAACATGTTTGAGGAAACACCAAGTCATAAACTAAATTGTCCTGATACTATTTGTACAATGAAAGAAAAAAAAACTAATGTCCATTTCTACTCACTGTGATCCACTGCTGGATATCATCCCCATCCAATTAGTGGTATCATGCTGAGCTGACCCTGTAGGCAGTTGGCGAAAGTATGTAGTATTATGCCCTGTACTTGACTAGTCCACTATTGTCCCAATTACACTGTAATGGCCATGGTCTTGAACATGGTATGGGCACCCTGGCATCTGAACCAGAACCAAATGCTATTGGGAATAAAAGACAGGAAACATGAAATGGGATTCCCATCTATATGCACTTTTATCTAAGCTACATGCCTGAGAAAGAGTTGAATTTTGCTTCTTGGATGAATAACAAATGTCTTGGTTAATTTCACCAGAAAGTCAATCAGTGTAGAGATATTCCTAAATAGAATAGTTTATGAAAATATTATGAATTTCACTGCAGATTAAACTGCTAAAAAAGAAGGGCTGACCCATGATTTATGGTGCACCACTGGCGAAATCCCTTCTTAACAGAAAATAATGGCCACAACTTACTAAGGTGTGGGAAATGGATCCTAATAGGTGGCCATGGTTTAGTAAGGTGTAGAAGCAAGATACTTAAGATATGACCAGTACTTAGTAAAAAGTGAAAGCAATTTAGTTTTGGCCACGACTTGGCAAGGAAAGGGAACAAAACAGTTAAGTAAGTCAATGACTTAAGAAGGTACAGGAATGAGATAATTAAGCTGTGGCCACAACTTAGCAAGTCAGAGGAGCAAGATAGTTAAGTTGTACATATGATTTAGCAAGTCGTGGGAATGAGACAGTTGTGATAATTAATTCATGGCCACAGCTTATTGATCTCACTCTCACACACCTTACTAGGTCATGACCATACATTAGGATCCCACACCCACGCCTTAGTAAATTGTGACCACACATTTTTTTTACTAAGAAGGGATTCAAAGTACTCAAGTACATAAAACCTATGTGTCATTTTAAGTACTGTAAAACCATCCAATCAGTGATATCAGTCCAAAACACTGTTACTGAAACCCTGAGTATCAGTCAATCCCAATATAGATCTAATATTTCTTTTCTTTAATTTTCTGCAAAGGTTTAAAATGAGCTATTCTTAATAAAAGAAGTTTACTTAAGAAGGCTACCAAACTCAAACTACTTAAATACTTTACTACCCAACATGAAGAAATAAAATCACCTCACACAATGAGAGAGTGATATTTTGGGTTTACTGTACTGGATTATGTTCATTCTTTTTTCCCTCTTATAAATGATCCAGCATTTTCCCCTGACATCAGTCCCATGCCAAACACTGATATGGAAATGATACCTCTACTTTTAAGGTGTTATTGTTTACTGTACACATTACATTTATTGCTAACTTTGCTGTATATAAAAATGGTGTCTACCAGAGTTTTGGTTGCATTCACACTGATATTAACAACTGACCCTTCAACAATGTTTCCTAAAACTAGAACCATGCTTATGTACACATGGACAAACAGTCTCACCAATGATGTCATGTTTATTTGTAATTGTAAAATTTTACTAAAACTAATCACTACCTGACACACCTCTGCACTCAAGGTTCAAATCTGTACACCTTCTACTCCCTTGGTTTCAGGGCCACGGTTCTCGCATGCATGCATGCATTTGCTCAGATACATATACACACATTTGCACACACTTCCACTCAGGCAGAGGAAGCTCTGTTCGAGGGTCCTGCCTGCCCAGCATCAGACTAAGTGCTCCTGACAGCCAACCGCACAGTTATTAACTGTGATCCGCCGCCACAGGACCCGGGCACCGAATGGGCTCCTAAACCCACACAAAGGCCGCTTTCAGCAGCACCTCTGCCCTCTGCACCCCCACACTCTTACTGTACTTCATATGCACATACATTTTGGCCTATTCAGTTTTTCAATATTATGACCTATTATTCAGTAATTATTATGAACTATTTGGTGACTGCTAGGAAACTTATGTGTGAGGTAGTTCTGGGAGTGAGAAAACGGAAGTGTGGGCCTACATACAGGTTCCTTAGCATTTAAAAGACGTTTCTTATGGTGTCCTGGTTGGAGGACTGCCCCACCTCCTCAAACTACCTAAATTCCTGTCAAATGGTCAGGTAGGTGTAGTACAGTCCAACTCAAAAGTGCAGCTGGAATGCAAACTCACATTGACGTTTTATCACTATGGGAAATTACAGCATGACTAGGAAGATTTGTATACATCATTTGTGCTCCAACCCTTGTGTCAAACAGTCTGAAAGCTTTCAGTCAAGTCCGGTGGTCTGGACACTCTTTTTGTGTCTTTGGTTTCGCCTGTCGCTGCAGCTCTTTCCTGAGGATGTGGACGCAGCGGACGGAGCAGCGCATTAGACTGTTAAATTAGGAAGGGAGTGCACTCGGGACATCATGAGGAGGTCGGTGAAGATCCATAATGACAGTTGACTATGTTTAGCTCCTGAAAGTATTTCAATAAACAGCAGCATCGTCCTCACTCTCAGAAGGGCTTCGGCGCTGGCTGGAAAAAACCTCAAGCTGCATTTTCCTGCCCTCGCTTCCCATAATTAGAGCCCACAATTCGCTGTTAAATAGTTGAGGCTTTTATTTATTTTTTAAACTTTTTGCCTTTGAATCAATGGGATTCTATATAGCAGTGTACTGCACAATGGCCACCCCCAATCGCCTTCAAAGGAGCAGCGGGCTGAGGACACGACTGACATATATTATTCCACACAAGGGCTGCCTTTTGTTTACTTCAAGCTCCCTGCCACAAAAATGCAGGATTTGTCCATCAAGTCTCTCTTTTGGGTTGCTTTTTTCACCCCCTCCCTGCTGCGCTGGTTTGCGTACTGATAACCACACACAGATGAAATGAATGACACACTGTCTTGTACACTCAACACTCAAAAATGCATCCTGTTCTGGAGCAGGGCCACACAGAGGGTGTGGATGGAACATGTGAAAAATGTCTTGACTGTGACAGGACAGGCCACCATCCAATAATATAAAACTGACCATAAGAGTTTAGAAATTATGAAGAGAAGCTGACAGGTTACACTATTTTAGCGAGTCATCTAGTGCACGGCTACTTAAGAGGTGCAGCTCAGAAAGTATCACCAGATAACCCAAGCCATCAAAGCCATTACGTCTGAAGGCCTAAGCATTGAATAACCATTTCTCTCACTTTCTCTCGCTCTCTCTCTCTCTCTCTCTCTCTCTCTCTCTCTCTCTCTCTCTCTCTCACACACACACACACACACACAGACACACACACTAAAAGTCAGACCCCATTAGCACAAAACTACTTGCCAAGGCAGTGTAAGCACGGCTGCCGGGAATGCTTAACCCCCTGATTGTGCCATTAAACTTCACAGCCTGCCAGTGCCCCTTTGAACCCTGGGCGCAATTCACTCAGCAGAGTGCAAGCTCCAAGTTCATTTCACTTAGCGGTTCACATCCTGAAGACATGTGGGACCGAGTTTAAAAGCAAGCAATAGTGAGGACAACATTGCCCTCATGTGGCCACAACTCCAGGACAAAAATAAGCTAGTAGCGCTCAGCCTAAGCTTAGAAAAAGACCTCTCCTGCTCACACGGAACATATTCAACCGTTATACTTTCAATTGGCCTATAACTAGTAGTGTATAAATGCATCTGAAAGTGGCGATTTAGCTGCAACAATGTTGGAATGTTAAAATCAACTGTAGTAATAAAAATACAGTGTGTGGCCAAAATAAAATTCTGTAGTTACTTTCAAACATATAATAAAAAAATTGTTTGTATTGACTAGTTTCATTCGGGAAAAAAATTATAGTAAAATAATCAGGTAAAATGGAATTAAATCATGTGGGAAGTTAAAATTGTATAATGTATCAAACCATTTACTAAAGAATAGTGAAGTCTGAATTTTGCACTCTTTACCAGGGCCATCCTGCTTGGGGGCCAACTAGCACCCCCATCATATTATTTTGTATGTGATTATGAAAAATAAAGAACAGGATATCTAATTAGTTTTTCTTATAAATCAGGCTGTTCTCTTCGTTTTCTGTAAAGCAGGGGGAAAAATATCACCCCCTGCCAAAGGTTTAACTAGGAGTGTGTTTTGGCCAAATACATAATCATCATACTTGACTTACAAGACATGTTTGCAATACAGTCTTTCTGAGGTTTGATAAGTTGGAACAGGAAAAAAATAGTAAAAATACTATTAAACACTATAAATATAATAATTTTTGACTCCACAGCGCTTAATACAAATAAGCAGGACTAATAATGCTTTCCAAGAGATGAAACGTTGTCCAAGACACACTCAGCAAAGCATATTGTGGTGTAATGTATCACGGTAAGGATAAAATATTGTCACATTGCCTACCCCTAGGTTTAACACACATGCATAGCGACTGAGGATGTGTGTGGGATCACTAGAGGAACTTCCTCATTCTTCAGTTTTAATATCACTATGGGAGTGACATGCGGATGGAGCACAACCATACACACATACACATAGCAGTGGTGAAAGGTTAAAATGAAGAGCATTGGGTAATAACTGACTAAGATTGAGTCTTAGGGGAGACTGATGTATGTAAAACAGGGTTAATAGGGAGGCCTGTGGTTGCAACTTTGGGGAGTCCCAGTGCAGATGCTGGGAAGACTTTTGAGGTAGACCCCCCACACAAACGCTGAAGCTGACATCACACACACACACACACACACACACACACACATAGAGCATTAAAACTGTAGGGACACCTAACTTTCCAAATTGATTTAATACAAATGAGCAACAAAATAAAAAATCTTAAAGACTGCTATAATTTGAGGGAAACAATAACAAAACCTCATATCTCCATTTTTGACATTTTTCGGTTTTTGACATATTTTAAAAACACCTGTTGTCCTTTACATTGTGTGTACATTTTGTGATAATGGTCCAAAGAAATGGCCCAAAATGACTTGGAAAAAAGTCTGGTTACATTCACTTACATTAAAAGCAAAGTAGTTTTTTTTCCTTCTCCTGTAAAGTTATCATTTTGGATGTATGAGGTTTTGTTCTGGCAACAGCGAAATATTAGAGACAATATTTGCGATGGTACCATTTTGGGAATAACAGATTCCTGAAAACACATCTCATTCTGTAGCAAATGGATCATTAAGGTCTTCATGATTTTTCTATGGAAAAATTGAATAATAACAGCAGTTTTCAAAAACACCATTTATTTTTTCGGCCTCACTTTATTTAGATAGTCCACTATAGTCCCCTATAGATTATCTATAGGTCAAAATTGGGATTAGGATTAGAGCAAAGTTTAGAGTTAAAGAAAATTATGGTTAATTTAGTGGATGTTTAGATGAATTTAACCTGAAAGTAAGTTATGAAACTATAAAGCATATAAAGTGGACTATCCAAATAAAGTGCTACAATTTTTTCCACAGGGGAAAAACTCCTAATATGGCACTGCCTTCTAGGGTTGGGCTGATAGATGATGCTATCATCCACTTTCAACAGCTGACAGATACCATGACGTTAATCCAGAATCAAGATGCCACACCACCCTGCCCTGCCCAGTCTGGAACGTATAGACAAGACACCACACACTTTTTCCACTAATTATACATTTTTTTTGTTGTTAAATTAAAAAAGGTTACATTTTCTGCGGTACATAAGTTTTTTTCCAAAGCTATATAGGCTTGAGGTGAGATCTTCATACTGCAGAGGGTAAACAAATGCATGTACTTTTTGCATGCTCTTAATGCATTCTCACAGCAAAGTGGATGACACAAGAATGACTCTGTATAATGTCTGTACATTTTTTTTTATTTGGATGATTATTTGAGTCTTTCAAGTATGTAGGTCTGCTGAACAGAACAGAAGCAAAATCTCGTTGCTCCGATCCCACCCTGCATCGCTCATGTGATCTGCTTTCTATAATTTCAGTGTCTCTGCTATAATTTAGAAACATATAACTGCTACAACATAGAAAACTATATTTATTGCTTTTTACTTACCCAGAAATCTGACCTGATGAATATGTATTTTAAGAAGTGTCAAGCATTTATAGTACCTTTGTCATTTGGGCCCACATTTTTTAAAATAAGCTGGCAGTCATGGGCTGGAGGTTAGGGAACTGGCCCTGTGACCGGAAGGTTGTCAGTTCGATCCCCAGCGCCAACAGTCCATGACTGAGGTGTCCTTGAGCAAGACACCTAACCCTCAATTGCTCCCCGGGTGCCGTGGATAAAGCTGCCCAGCGCTCTGGGCAAGTGTGCTCACAGCCCCCTAGTGTGTGTGTGCTCACTAGTGCGGTGTTTCACTTCACAGATGGGTTAAATGCGGAGGTAAAATTTCCCTGTTTGTGGGACTAATAAGTATCACTTAAACTTAAAGCCAACCAGAAAATGAAATGGATCTTTTTTCTTGTTAATTCTTGTTTCTGATATTAAGCACAATTCATCATCTCATATCATTAAAATGCATAATTAGTGTTTTCCTGTACTCTTCAATCAAAATGTAATGACCTTTGTCATCCTCTAAAATGTTGGCAGATTTTTGATTATGTTGCCATGCAACAGTGGATGGGGGAAAATAAAGTTAAACAATAACATCATGATTCACCTCCACCCTCAACCTTAAATTGAGGAAGAATGCTTTTCTAGCTCAGAGTCCCTCCCTAATACTGTGTATTTCAACCGGAAATACATCACAGTATGAAAGAAATATATGTTATAATTTCTGGAGTTGTCATTGACTTTCGAATATAATTAAAAAAAAGTCAAATCATTATTTAAGCAAAACAGACTCGTTGATGAACATGAAAATGAGTATTTTAAAATATACATAAAGTATGTGAATAGATAAATATAACTTACATTAACAAAGAGTCCCCAGACTTTTGATAGCCAGCCAAAACGTGTCAACAACATCTTTACACAGGTTTTTCCTACCTTGGTAAAAGCTTAACTGTACAACATTTTCACAATAAAGCTCCTCCAGTTTAACCTTAAGTTGGGATGTCATATCCTCTCTGAATATTTTTGTCCTGTCCAGAAGTTGCCCCTTTCCACCAAACATAAACTAATAAAATCACTAAATACACTGCAGAAAAAGAAACTTACAGGAGAAAGTTCAAAAACAACTTGCACAATGCTTTTAATTACTCCACTGGATAACCATCGTTTTTAATACCTTAAATCATTTCCGAATTTTGTGTTTGTTAACCCGTTTAAAATGAAACTTAAGTAGCCATTACAGCTGTAAGTTAGTTGATACCTCACTTACTCTGTTCTACCATACTCTTCTGTAATAATTTTTAACCTTTTATTCATAGAGGAATCTCTGCTGCGTGCAATGTTAGGGGGCAACAGAATTGGAGAAAATGAATTTGGCTGAGTAGGTCAAGATAACAACAGGCTAATAACGAAGAATAAACGGCACCAGTCAGCTCGTTACAGAAATGTTGCACGTTTTCAGAAACTCATTTGCTACAGGTAAGTGAAAAAAAAATATTACCAACCTAGCATGAAGTTCATCAGGAGGATTCATTTTCAGTCGTACATCAAAATAGTCCCACTTCTAACATCTGATTGGCTGAGTCGCGTTCGAAGCGGTTGTAAAATTAAGCAATAGAACGCGAGAGGGAGTGTGTTATTGTAAAATGACATCACGGTGTGCTTTGGTCGCAGGCACGAGTGACAACAATTAAATAAATAACGCAATAAATAAATAAATTGCGCCGTGAACGTGGCTTTAGTATGTTTTAATGTTAGCGATTCCCTCCTCCAAATTATAGGTCCTTAACAAGCAGCTTGTTGCTACGTCAGAGTAACGAGCTCCGCCCACTGGCTGCACAGCGGGCAGTCCGTTCTCCAACTCCACACAGTCCAGCTGACAGTTTGGGAATTTAGTGTAGTTTCATTTGCAGAGTCTGAGCAAATCGGCTGCAGGTAAAACGTGATCTTAAACGTATTAATTTTCTGTTTCCGCAAACAGAAATATAGCTTGAGCATCTCCTTTTGCTTAACAATGGCGTCTCAGCGGAGTGACACAGCAGTCACACCCATGATGTTAGGTCGAAATAACTGGAACTAGCTGTTCTATAATATATATATATATATATATATATATATATATATATATATATATATATATATATATATATATATATATATAGTGGCTACGTCCATGTAAACACCCCAATCAGAATAGACTAATCCGATTGAGGCCAATCGGAATACAATACTACCCGATTGAAAGAGGTGGGTAATCCTCTAAATAATCTGTTAAATAGAACAATAATATCCGTATAAACGCCTGAATCCGATTACACTCCAATCGGAAGGTATACGTACGTTCTGCGCGTGCGCGTCGCGTCATAGTGAAAGGTTTATAACGTTTAACATGGCGGAGCAGAAGTTGGTCTGCAGAGGAGACGAAGATTATACTCTGAGCTTTAAAAGACGGCGGTGGGACAGACGTGTAGCTTATGTGTCTCAGAGCTCGACGTCTTCCTTTATAAGTGCATGTGAAGGACGTTTTTCTGACTCTAACGTCAGTTTAAAGCAATTAAAAACAAAAGCCCGTCAACTGGAAAGTCATCTCACGCCGACTGGACCTCACGTGATGTTCGCTGTCATGGTAACGGTTCTCCACGCATGCGCGTCATTTTGTATCGGATTACTTGTAGCGAGCATGTAAACGAAGATTTTCATCAGACTGTTGAGTAGAGTGATCATATAAACACCTCAGTCTGAGTCTGTAATCCGATTGTATTCAATCGGATTGGCAAAAATCTTTGCATGTAAACACAGCCACTGTTTAATGCGGAAGTTTTGGATTAAACAGTTATATGTTATGATAGTGTTATGTTATGCTCATTATTATACGAAAAGTGCAAAAGTTCATTAAATAACTGATGGGCGACTTCTCCCCATTCAACCATCCATGGCTGCTGGGTACTATACAGTCTAAAGGAACTGGATTTGGCAGAATATGGTGATTATATAACTCAGTAATAATTTAAATTATTTGCAGAAAAAAATGTGTATTGTACCATAGTTGATGTCTGCTGTTTTATAAAAGCAATAAGCCACTTGAGGCTCCACTTAGCATCATGCTTAAGATCACTTGTCACCACAATATACCACTGTTAAGGTGTACCACTGTTACAAAACGTCTGAGTTATGACACAGAGAAAACCTTGAAATAAGCAGATTCTGATTTTGAGAAATTTACATGGGAGTGAATAGGGCAGTTTTTGCCAAACAAATGCTCATAACTCTAAAGCTAACTGATAAAATGATGAGATCTGAGTTTCTAGGTGAAAGTTTAAGGATTTTAAAGCAGATTCCCTGTGTGACAGCTGTGTCTGTGAGACTGAGTGGCCTGCTGTGACATCATCGATGTCAGTTAGAATTTGAAGTTCTGAACATTCCGCCATTCATTCTTATGGGAGGTTTTTAACTTTTAAACTTAATTTTATTAAAAGCTAGCAAAATCCGATCAACTCCAAAAATACATAGCACAAGTCACAGCGCCGAGACCTTTGAAACAGCAGTTTGAACAGAGTCTGTACGTTAAGCGGTTCGGGCTGTATTAATCGCAATAAAGTGTGGAAGAAGAATAAGAAGAAGTATGAGAGATAAAAATAGAGTGCTTTTTCAAGCACTTTAATAAGATCTCCCCAACCCCTCATAGTGTGTTAGCCAGTTCCCTAACTAAAGCTCGCTAAAACTGTCTGAACAGTCGATCCAGTGACGATCGTTTCATTCAGCACTTCGGCTCGGGCTGTTCGCGCAGTGCGTGATGGGTATGCGTGCCCAGTGGATTTAGGGATTTAGTATCTCTCGCGGAAAGCTGGATGGGTCATGCAATTCCCACATTTGCCTGTAGCAGTGCATTTTTTGTTTTACGAAATTGTTACAAAATGGGAGCAAAATTTGTTGCATTTATATTCCTGTTCAGTATATATGTCTAAAATATCTCTCAGCTCAAACCAAGGGGATATTTCACAAACAAGATTTCTTAAACAAGATTAACTTAAGTCAAAAGATTGTGAATGTCCAATAAGAATGTACTTAATCGGGCTAAACTGAGAAACCCAGCTTTATGAAATACCACCCCAGGTTTACAGTAAGGTCGCACAGCTTTGTTGACGTTGTTTAGAGCACAGCATGACTTACTGTCAACTGTAAAATACACAAAACATCACTGTCTAGCAGCATCTACTTTAGACAACAGGTTTAGATCTGAATTTCAACCACCTATTTGATATGTCTACAAATCTAACTCAAAACAGTAAAATCAAGACTTAAAATACAAATTAAAATAAGCACTTCATACACTGCACAGTAGTCCGGGACATATATATTTTAAATAACTTCTTAATGCATTAATATGCCATTATTACACTATCGTTGCAGTTTGCTCTTCTGCTGCCCCCTACTGGAGAAAGTAATCCCTTACAGGAGGTTTTCCTTTACATTGGCTGTGCCTCATTACCTTCTCTTGCAGCTTGAAGTCTTTTCCACAATTTATTTTGTGTTCCATGTTTTGCATAGTGTGTGGCAGATCTTGTGAGGCAGAAAAAGCTGTTTAACGACATACCGGCCTCTTTTCTCTCTGTTCTGATAGCCCCTCCCTAGGGGGTAGAGGGTGTATCCTCACTTAAAGGAAATACCCATGCATCATGTTTTCTCAGAAAACATTTTTAGAATGTAAAAAAGTCAGTGTGATGCTCTGCTATGGATCTCCAACTATATGAGCATACTAGTGTAGCTTTGTTGTTAACAGCCATGTATGCACATGACATGGCTGGGCTTGTGCACCTCTGCTTGATTCAGATGCACTAGTGTATTTCTAATAACACCTGATGACTTTATACAGCAATACACACACACATTTTCTAAGACGCTTCTCCTTCAGGGTCGCGGAGTGGTGCTGGAGCCTATCCCAGCGGTTATCGGGTGGAATGCAAGATACACCCGGGACAGGTCGCCAGTCCAATGCAGGGCAGACAGACAGACACATTGACTAACACACTCACACCTAGGGGCAATGTAGCAAGTCCAACTGGCCTGACTGCATGTTTTTGGACTGTGGGAGGAAACCAGAGATTATACAGCAATAGATTAGTTAAAATTCATATTCACACAATTTCCCGTTACCTCAAATGTATTCAGCCAAGATGTGTTTGAAGGCTGACAGTTGCATAACCAGGATGTTATGTATACACTTTATGGCCAAAAGTATGTGGAAAATATCCTGAGTTTAGATGTTTCATACATACATACCCATTGCTAACAGGTGTATAAAATCAAGCACAAAGCCATGTAATCTCCATAGACAAACATTTGCAGTACAAACGTGCTATGAAGAGCTCAGTGACTTTAAATGTGGCACTGTCACAGGACAATTTTGCCACAAGTCAGTTTATGAAATTTCTGCCCTGAGTTCCGGATTACATCCTGAAGCAACAACATGTGCAATGCCAGGAGTCAGGTGGAGTGGTGTACAACACACCGCCACTCTGAAGCATTGGAAATGTGTTCTCTGAAGCGATAAATCACACATCATTCGTTTGGCATATGTCAAGAGAACCTTATCTATCAGAATGCATAGTGCCAACAATAAAGTTTGTTGGAGGAGGGATGATGGGCTGGGGCTCTTTTTCAGGGGTACAGTTACAGTGAAGGATAATGTTAATGATTTGTTAAGCATGCAAAAACATTTTAGACAATTATATGCTGCCAGCTTTGTGGAAACAGTTTAGGAAAGGCCCTTCCCTGTTCCAGCATGACTGTGCTCCTGCACATAAAGATATGCTTTGACAGGTTTGGTGTGGAGGAACTCCAGTGGCCAACACAGAGCTCTAACCTTAACCCCACTGAACAGTTTTGGGATGAACTGGAAGATCAATTGTGAGCCAGATATTCTTGTCCAACATCAGTGTCTGACCTCACAAATGCTCTTTTGACTGAATGGGCACAAATTCCGACAGACACACTCCAATATCTTGTGGAAAGCTTTCCCAGAAGAGTGGAAGCTGTAATACCTGCAAAGGGGGGGCAACTCCAAATTACTGCCCATGGTTTTGTAACGGCATGTCAACAAGCTCATGTAGATGTGGCCCCAGTGTGGTCACACTACATAGTGCTAGTAGTGAGACCACTGGGTGTGTGAAGAGCGCTTTTTTAGGTTTTCCCTGACGTTACAAGTCTACCTAACAAGTAATAAAACCTTATAGCCACATGTTTAGCACTGTGCAAACTGTATACTTCACCACACACTTGCCCCAGACTGCATCAGATCATCAAGTAATCTCAAAAAGACTCGGTTATATGGTATATGACAACATATGAAATGGCTTTCTATGAAAACGGACAAAAGAATATATATTTGAGATTAACTAGGAACTTTAATGCAAATGTAAGATGATTAGGAATGAAGTATGCATGATGCTAACCTTGACCATTATATTACATATTACTTTAGAGATAAAACATATCTAGGTTCATCATCTACATTAGTAAAAAGGAGAAGATTGTATCAATTTGACATTTTTGTGGCCAAACTATATTTTTTAAAAGTGCGCCAGTAAATGCTACTGTAGTTTTGCTTCAAATGTCAGGTGCCATCGATGTAGCCTTCTGGTCTCTAATGTTGAATTTACTGTCTACACATTTAAGGCACTGCCAGGGTCTACAAAATAATTTTGCACATAACTAGCCTACATTTGTCACTGCAGATTATTAACCCCATTTCTGCATGTCTATACAATCAAACTAACTTAAATAAACCTAACCCTGTTCTAGACATGTGGACAAACAGTGAAAAACATCCAATGGACACATGCAGTAAAATGTTTCATAGAAAGCCAATTTGAAACACCATTAGAAACTTTTAATTGAGGTCTTCATTTGAAAATCACAAACTCTCACACACTTTCCTCAAACTGGGCATCTGGGCAATTTTAGTGCACTAGTCCCTTTCTCACTGGTCAAGTCATACCGGCTTGATGTGGCAGGTGACCGTTAACAAGAGGAGATGCAGAGATTTGAACATCAGAAGGGTCGTAGAGAGAGGGGCAATGTCCAACATTTTAAAAACCCCCACCAGTCAAAAAAATCTCAATCAGTCTGATCCCCACCTCTATGAAAATGCCTCTTAAGGAAAAGATGACCAAGAGCAAAAATTGAGAATGAAAAGTGAGGCGACAAATAAGTTTGACCAAAAAGAAAAAATAAAACAACAGTCAAAGGTGAAACAGGATAGGATAAAAATCTACAAATAAACATCCATTTGGAAAATCTAGAAAAAGAGAAATACTCGGCCCTGAAGATGAACAGTAACAGAGGCAGGTATTTCTATAGTGTCCTCTGATATGAAGCCTCAGTCTCTCTCATTTCCCTCTGTTGTTGCAGTCCAGGCTGACCGGTAAGGAAAAATCTATTAAATGTTCACTTAAACTGTAATGCATTAAGATTTAAATTGCAATCAGAAAGGCATTGAAAATGTTATTCAAAAAAGAAAAAAATAATTTGGGCATGAAAAAAATATAAAATTGTGTTCAATAACCACACCTCAAAGAGGAAAAAAAAAGATTTAAAAAGAAAATCCCAAATCATAAAATAAAAATCCACACATACAATCAACCTATCCTGAGTACAGTCTACGAAAAATAAATAAACCCTTGATGTTGGTTTCTCTGAGTGTGCCAGTGAGCATTGTTTGTGTGTGGTGTATGGAACGTGACAGTTTAATCAGTCCTGATTTTGTTGGCTGGTGTCAGTATCCCTGTAGGCCATTATAAACCTTCTGAGATGGAGTCTGCTTCAACAGCTGCCTTATACCTGCGCACAGAAACAGAAGCATTACATGTATGACATGTTACAGTCCAAACAGTACAAGTGAAGGAAACAGGAATGCAAGTAGAATTGTGGTTGTATGTATAGTGTAACTACAAACAAATTTAAGCACCATCATTTGTAACATGCAGGTTTTCTAACTTCTGCACTATATTGCCAAAACTATTTGGACACCCCTCATGATTATTTAGTTCAGGTTCTTCAGCCACACCCACTGCTAACAGGTGTATAAAATTAAGCACATAACCATGCAGTCTCCATAGACAAACAGTAATACAATGGGACGAACTGAGGAGCTTGTTGAATTTAAACAAGGTACTGTCATAGGATGCCACCTTTACCACAAGTCAGTTCATGAAATTTCTGCCCTTTCAGGATCTGCCCCAGTCAAATGTAACTCCTATTATTCCTATTATTGTGAAATAGAAGCTAGAAGCATCAACAGCTCAGCCATTTGCTAAAGCGTGTAGCCCATAAAAACTGCCTATGCTCTGCTGCATCACTCATTACCAAACTGCCAGTTCCAAACTGCCTTTGGAAACATGAGCACAATAATTCAGCTTCCTGAAATGGGTTTCCATGGCTGAGCACCTGCACACAAGCCTAAGACCACTACTCAGAATGCCAAGCCTCAGCTGGAGAGGTGTAAAGGATAATGGGGCTGTTTTTTTTCTGGTGGGAACACCTGGGGTTGTTTTTCAAGGTTTGGGCCCTTTAGTTCCAGTAATGTTAATGCTACAGCATACAAAGACATTTTAGATAATTACATGCTTCCAACTTTGTGGCAACACTTCACTCCAGTGACCTACACAGCCCTGACCTCGACCCCAGTGAATCGATGAACTGGAATGTGAACTGTGTGTCGGGCCTTCTCATCATCAGTGCCAAAGCTCAGAAATGCTCTTTTGACTGAAACACACTCCAAAGACTTGTGGGAAGCCTATCCAAACTCCATATTAATGACCATGGTTTTGGAATGGCATGCGCACTTTAGGTGTGATGGTCAGGTATCCACATGCCCTTGGCCATACAGTGTAAATCTATAAACTTCTTGCTTTGTCCATACCATCTTTCTGTTGGTCATCAAGTTGTTCCTTGGGGAAGTCTACATCAAATGTTATTATAAGTGATCCACGGATATTGTTGTTATCAAAGTTGGGAAGTCCTTCTCCCTTCTTCCAGATTCGGGCTCCAGGCTTGGTAATTTTATCCCTAACAATGTGAACCTGCAAAAACCAGAAGCAGCATAATGTATGATTTTGGGCAACTTCTATAACACCAGAATACTAGACATAAGAGTGAACAGCCTGAGTTGTAATGACACTTGCCTTGTGACCATCCAAATGCGTGATGTACATTTCAAAGCCAACCAGAGCCTCTACCAGAGTGATGGTGACGTTTGTGTACAGGTCATCACCTCTGCGCTCAAACAGTGGGTGTCTAGAGCACAAAACATACAGAGTAATTAAACACTAGGACATACATCTTTTCAGTCAATCACAGAGTGTTATCTTCACCAGAAATACTGAAAGAATTTGAATGAAAGGGCCTACAGAGCAAAAGGTAAAAGCTTAACAATACGATTCCCAAAATAGCCTTGATTTAGAGTCATTCGCAAAAGTTTTACACCCCTGAATTGCTGAGTGAAACATCCACTACAGGGAACCCACTTCTGCACATTTTTATGCCCTGTTACTGTTTCTTTGCTTGATTTAACAACATTGGCCTTTGCAAATGTTATGGCACATTTTACATTTCACTTTTTTTATGTTTCATATGTTTATATTTTTACGTTTTTTTTTTTATTTTAAGCTCAGCTAATAAATAAAAATAGTGCTCTATTGACTGTAGATCACTATAGAAAATGCCAAATTTAAATTCGTTCCCTGCAGAGGACATATTAACTTAATTTCACTTAAAAAATGAACAAAAATATAATTTGACCAGGAGCGCCCAATCTTTTGTATAAGACAGTATTTAAATTTTTCAGATCAAATCACTGTTTTTATGAATTCCCCTCTTGATTTTTTTTAATGATCTATTAATCCATATAAGGGTAGATAGTATACTTAGACAATACAGGAAAGTCACTGATATCATTTAACCACAAATTATACTGATACTTTTAAATGAACCACTATTTATATAATCAAAAAAATTAAACCGCAATTTAATTTCACAATTATACCCTACACCACTACTCATAACTACAGTACATAAACATATCGCTGTGGGTTTATTCACTAGTAATGGGCATTCTGGCTCTTTTTAATAAGTCAGACAAAATGGCTCAGCTCTTCAAAGAAGACCCAGATCTTTCGGCTTCAAAAATTAGTTAGCAATGTTATCCATCATTTAACTGCGTTTATTGTTATACCACCTTATACGGAACTAATCAACAAAAAATTCCATGTTTTAAAACATATATCCTTTTAACTGGATTATTTTTAAGAAGTATTGGACACAGGATATGCCAGGGGTGCCTAATCCTGGTCCTAAAAATCTGCCACTCTGCAGAGTTTAACTTCAAATTTAATCAAAACCACCTCATTAAGGTAATAAAGGCCTTGAGAGGCATCTGAATATTAGAGCCAGGTATGCTGGATCTGAACTTTTCACAGTGATAGGTCTCACGACCAGGAACAGGCACTTAAAGAGTTGATTCACTCATTAATAACCCATCAGTACTATTTACTTCCAACACTATTCTTTTAAAAATATAGTAAATCACACATAGTACCATGAATTGCTGAAATTTGAAGTAGTATTATTATAATTGGGTTATACAGTAGTATATCATTCAAGCTGATAACCCTCCTATTCCTACTTACTTTAAGACTTTGATGCGGAAGCGAAGATCTCCAGGTTCTCCATCAATGTGTGGTTCACCTGCATAAAAATAAATTAAATATGATTAATTAAATCTAGGAAAACATACATTCAACCATTCAAAAAATGTAATAAACCATCACAGGAACAATATCTTTTTTCCCTTTACATGGCTTCTGAGTACCTTAAATGAGTAACAGGACTGAAAGTAACAGTCTTCTATCACAGAATTAGCAAAAAGCACAATGTGGTTTATTAGAATCTGTGCTAATGGAATAAGAATATTAATGACATTCTAACACTTTATATAAAATACATATGGTTCAAAGTGAATAGTATACTTTCAATCTATAATTTGGATAACAAGGTTATGCTTTCAGAGTGACCTCATTTGGCCAAAATTAAAATGTACGTTTTCATTACCAATAATGGATGACGCATTAAAAAAAGCTTTGAGCATCAGATTTAAATTGATTCGCAAATGAATGCATAAATGTTACATTACTAAATATCTTAATGGTTATATTCCATGGTAAAATGCAATTTTACTGAACTGGGATGGCCAAAAGGCAGTTTTCTAAGTGACGTAGATAAAGTTTCATTCATGCTTCATTTATCTGAAACATGCACATCAGTGGCTGTGAAGGACTCTTATTATATCTATCTATATTTATTTAATGTCCTTTATCTTTGCATACATATACAAAGTATAATATCAGTGGGACACAAATGGCATCCCAAATCATTGGAGTATGATAAATGATCAATGTCTGTACCTTCACCAATGAAGGGATACTCCATTTCATCTCTCACTCCCTGCTCAATTTCCACCTCTAGTGTCCTCTCTTCATTCACAAGCCTGCAAAATGTTAGGAATGCCGTTTAATCCAGTCTCTTAGCAAATTAAAGATTTAGATCAAACTGAAATTTTACATCAAAAAATCATTAGCTGAGAAAGGTGGACGTTAGACCTACTTAATGTTTGGGCATTCATCACAGACAACTTCTTGTGTCATCTGGAAGCGGCCTGGTCCGAGCTGTGTAGTTCTCATTTCCTGGCGGCAGTTGCATTTCCTTTTGCCTGGAGCCTCTTTAGCAACAGGCTTGTTTCGCACTACCTACACAGTGAAAGAGGAGCGAACGTGAGAGAAGAAGAGATGTGTTAAGGAAGAAACACTGAAAGTAGAACACAGCACCAAGTACAAGATGATACAACATAGCTTCCCTGCTGTAACACCACTAAAGCCAGGTGTACCCCTTTTAAAATTTAAACAGATTTTGAAATTGGAGAGCATCACATGTTTAATGTCAGTCTTTTGCAGAACTTCTGTATTTTTGTTTTGAAGGTGCCCACAGTAGGCAATCATGCAAAAAGAGGGTATACAACACACAGTGTCTTGGCTGTGTACTTATATTATTAAAATAAAGCACTTAAACCCCTGGTTCGTAGCATACACTGGTGATGAATTTGTGACTGAGAAGCACAGATAGAAGCATTCTATTTGACAGCAAGAGCTGGATAAATAATTCAAAATGGCAGCTGGAAAAAGAGAGTACCTTGACATCTGGGTCCATATATCAAACATTATAAAGCCATATAAAACTTTTGTCTCCATTTTTTTTTCCAGTTTTTGCATTTTTGTAAATGTCTGTTGCTCTTTACATTGTATTCAGATTTTATGATGACTGGACCAAAAGAAATGGCCCAAAACTACTTTGAAAAAAAAAAGTGGTTTCACTGACTTACATAGAAAGTAAGGCAAGTTATTTTTCTTCTCCTGTACAGTTACCATTTTGTAGATATGCAGTTTTGTTCTGACTACAGTAAACTATAATATTATTGTTCAGTTCAAATTTTATTGTTGGACCTATTCACAACTAGATTTCAAGTAGGTTATTGAGCTATTCAGCTATTCATCAATCCCTACATCCAAATACCATTATTTGGTTTAATATCAGAGTGGTCATTTTCAGATTTTTGGAAATATTTATATTATAATATTTACATTGCATTGGTAAAAGAAATAAAGACATGATTTGAAATCAGCTTGTCTTAATTAGAAGTTCACATATTGCACAGTTTACACACAAAGCAGACACACTTATGAAATAAAATGTACTACTTTATAAAACAGGAGAAAAATGTTACACACACACACTCACACACACTCTCACACTCACACCTTATTCAGCTATTACTTACTTCTACAAAATTTCCAGAATAAACCTCCTCCAGCGTAACTTCAAGGTCAAGTATGATGTCATTTCCTCTCGGAATGTTCCGGTCCTGTTGCTGCCTATTTCCACCGAACATAAACCCGAAGTCCCCAAAGAAGCTGCACCAAAGACAAAAAAGAAACATTTGGGTGTCAAGATTTATGTAAACACTAGGTGTTAAAATTAGGCAGTGATATATTCAACATTTCTTAAACAATCCTTAAAGCAATGAAGTGTAACGCAACTCCAGACCTATTAGATATCAATTAGGTATTAATATTAGATACAATGATTGACAATTTAGCAAACTAAAACCAAGAGTAAAAAAGGAATAATGAATAACTGAATTATTACACATTATCACAGATGTTTCATCCAGACATGTTGCATATTTGTCAATCAATGACTACAAATATAGAAATAAAATTGAATAAATTCCCCAACAAGTCTTGACGTTTCAAAAATCCAATAAATTCCAAAAATTTGTTTATATCCAAAAAGACGTTTATATGCTTACCTGGAAAAGATATCACTATGTGAGCTATGATGGCCTTCCTTCAGTCCTTCCTCACCATAAGCATCATACTGTTTCCTTTTCTCCTCATCCGAGAGCACCTGAGTTCAACCAAGCACAGCTTACTGAGGTTATTTAATTCATTAAATGGTCTGAGACTGCTGTCCTTCCTCATCAAAACACGTTTAATCGTTTTAGAACAGTCTAATACGTTTTTATTCCTTTATTTAAACGTTTAAACCGACATTTAACGTCTAAATGATCTATTTTCTTGATTTGTTTTAATTTGCGTTCATGTACTCAGTACTTTTCAAGTAGTTTTACAAACACCGCTAAAGGCCCACGTCCTATTTTCGGGCGTAACGTTACCGGTCAGCTGGCGTTTAAACCAATCAGAATGAGCCACACATTTCTCTGCACCAATCAAATTCGTCCGTGGTTTCCCAACCAACGAAATCACGCCTGTCACAGAAGGCTCGTGGATGTTTAGTGCAGTGACATACAAACAGACTTATTTTAACGTTAAAAAATATTTATGTTTAGAAACTGCTGAATGTGCTGAACTTTACAGGCGGTACAGTTCAACGATAATGTACACGTTAATGCACCAAGCCATTGTAAAAGCACACCTGTTATAGCACCTAATGTTAAGGTAGCGTAGAAGACCAACACACCTCATAAGCTGCTCCGAGGTCTGCAAATTTGTCCTGGGCATTAGGGTCATCTTGGTTTCGGTCAGGATGAAGTTGCAGTGCCAACTTTCTGTAAGCTTTCTTGATGTCTTTAACAGATGCTGATCTGCTAACCCCAAGGATCTTGTAGAAATCTCTCCTGAAGGGATAAAAAAAAATTACAAACTGTGCTTGTGAGACGGTGAAGATCACTACACGGTGTGGGACAAAAGTATTTTTGTGCATCCTGTTTAACAGGTTATCTGGGGAAAATGGGATACACAGCATACGACCGTCCAACTATGTTAACTATCCAGCCAGCTTTACGACCAAACTCACGGCCAAATTACATTTAAACAGGCCAGTCTACGTTACACTCAGATCACGAAATAAATCATTTTGTTCATTTTGAGCTGTCGCATATGTGTTTACCAGAGAGAGATTAAGAACCGGGTAATGGCTTTGATCCCCCTCCACTGTAGCACGCATGTAAGGATAGTGGAGCGGCGCAGACCAATCACAGAGGAACATGTGTACCAGCTCAGCGACTCGCTTTATACAGCGGAGAAACACAAAACCGGCGAATAAAATACTAACACCACCTACCCTGCAAGCACTGTCGCAATTAAATACAAGAGCAGGCAGCATATACTCGATAGTTTCATCACTCCCACGGCCATAGGGCTTGCTTTCTTCCAGAAGTGAGGTAAAACACACCGGCTTTCTGTGTGTAGTCTAGCAGTGACCTCTTCCTGTTCGTACTCAGGACACGCCTCCTGTCGTCCTACTGACTGGCTGGAGACGAGATAAAAGTCTTTACAGGCATCAGAATGAATAGGGCTGAAATTAGACACATAAAATAATATTGTATGTCTACTATGCACTGTGGATAACTAATCCAAAATAAAATCAAAATAACAACGAAATTGTTGCTATACAGTTAAATAATAATAAATGCTTAAATTCTTACGTTAACTATACTTTTATTTTGCTCTCTGAGAGGAAGTCCTTTTATTTGCCTGCACAACGTTGTTAGTGATATAGGAAATAACAATGGCATCGCTTGACAGAGTGAAAGTGTTGGTCTTAGGAGATTCTGGTAAGACACGTAATATAGCTGTAATTATTTATTATAAGCATATCGTGTTTTATTACACGATCTTCTAGATTGTCCAGAACATCTCCAATAAGAAACTAATCGGCTAGCTCAAACTGCTTGCTAAGAAGCCAACTGTGTTATGTCATGTAATAATAGTCGAGCTGTACTTTGCTGCGGTCTTGACTTCTTGCATGACTTTATAATGACTGTGTGCTTGCAGGCGTTGGGAAATCATCTTTAGTTCATCTGTTGTGCCAAAACCAAGTGTTAGGAAATCCTTCATGGACAGTGGGCTGTTCTGTGGACGTTAGGGTAAGGTTAATACCTTATTAGGGTTGAATGTGCACCTGTCCAGTTGTATATAAGGCTGTAATGTCGAATACACACACAAATTCATGCTAATGGTTTTGCTTTTATAACTAACTTTATTGAGAAACAAGTATTTCAGAACATGTTTATGTTAAAAAATACAAAACAATTACAAATACATCAAACTATTTTATACATATTGCACATGAAATATATACATCTATACATTTTATTTATTCAAAAAACAAAATGATATAAAATCTCTTACCAGTAATATGGTTGTGCCATGCAGGTTCATGACTATAAAGAGGGCACCCCAGAGGAGAAGACCTATTACATTGAACTGTGGGATGTTGGAGGGTCTGTTGGAAGTGCCAGTAGTGTTAAAAGTACCAGAGCAGTTTTCTACAATTCAGTTAATGGTAAAGTATCAAAATCATATATACAGGCAATATAACAACAATGAAAAAAAACATAGCAGTGTATTCTAGAGTTGGTCCACTGCAGAAAATCACAACACACTGGAACATACATAGGTTCTCTTATGTAGATATGACACTACTTTTCTATAGTGAGATGCAGAATCCATCCATCCATCCATCCATTTTCCAAGCCGCTTCTCCGTCAGGGTCGCGGGGGGTGCTGGAGCCTATCCCAGCAGTCTTCGGGCGGAAGGCAGAATACACCCTGGACAGGTCGCCAGTCCATCGCAGGGAGATGCAGAATACATAGAGTAAAAAAAAGAGTAAATACCAATTTACACTTTCCACTAAACTCATGGAAAATTGGAGATTTTCTCAGATTTACAAATATGCTATGATGTATTGCGTATCCCAGGCATAGTTACAGCTGCTAGGCTTTGAACCACCCAGAGGGTGATTCAGTTTGCTACAGCACCACCCTGAGGCCGACCAGTTCTGCATCTTTATTTAGTTAAGAATACCACAGACATAAGATCGCCGATTGTGTGTGAAGCACACAAGTCTTCTTCTAAGCCGCTTCTCCTTCTGGGTCACGGGGGGGAGCTGGAGCCTATTCCAGCAGTCGTCGGGCGAAAGGCAGGATACACCCTGGACAGGTCTCCAGTCCATCACAGGGCAGACAGACAGACATACACATTCACTCACACACACCTAGGGACGATTTACCATGTCCAGTTGGCCTGACTGCATGTCTTTGGATTGTGCGAGGAAAGCAGAGTGTGCATGAAGCAGCTAAGCAATAAGCTTTACCTGAATTTGTATTTTTGTATTTGAGTGTCTAACAGACAGCATAACATCATATATATATATATATATATATATATATATATATATATATATATATATATATATATATATATATATATATATATATATATATTTTACTTCTCTTTACAGAAGTTTGTGGGGTCCAAAAGATTATTTACAAGGTCCCAGACCCCCCTAGGACCCTCTGTATTTTGCACCTTAAATCCACTTTAAAATTTCATTAATGCACAACTATATTGTTTTCCACCTTGCAGTACTTTAAACTGATTTTTCTCATTGAAATGCAACCATAACAGTGAAAACAGTGAAATACAGTGCACACATTGCATGCAGAATATGTGCCAAAACGAAAAGCAAAGCCTGTATTGTTTTCTTGTCACTTGACCTCTTTTTTGTACTTTGTCTCAGTGAAATGCAACCAAAACAATTAAATGCAGTGCACATATGAGATTGTATCTGAACTGTGCATGCTGAAAACATGGAACAATGAAAAGTAAAAGATCCATTATATTGATTTAACATTAGAAACATTTAGCAGTAGAAAACAATGTAGTGAATTCTGACATGAATTCAGCATTTTGTATTTAAAATGCAAATTCCCCTGCATTATTTTTCAGTCACATGATGATAAGACAATGTAATAGAGGGTTTGGTTTTAATTTTGGCACATATTCTGCATTTCACTATGGGAAAGTAATGTCATGTGTATGTAGCATTTCACGTTTTTCATTTCACATTTTTCATACTCCAGGAGTCTGACTTGAGAATCACAGTCTAATCCAAGACTGAACAGTATATTGCTTGTTAATCATTATCACTACAGCTCTCACAAAACTGATATCACTAAATTTGAATGGTGTGTGTGTTACAACATAATCTGGTCCTCCAATAATAATTTATTAATGTTTTTTTTTTTTTTTTTAATTGCATTTTTTACAGGCATTATTCTAGTCCATGATCTAACCAACAAGAAGTCCTCCCAGAATCTTTATCGCTGGTCAATGGAGGCATTAAATAAAGACTCCTCTCCTACGGGGGTCATTGTGTCCAATGGGTAAGACAGCCTCAGTCAATGGGTTATGGACTATTCTCAGCAGTGATGCTGATGAATACCCAGGTGTTTAGGGACTGTTTGTGATATGTTTGAGGGGATCTGTCAGAGGCATGAATGACTTATCGCTTTTATATTAAAACCACAATTTAAAAGGGTACAATGTTGTTGGGATGTTTAACTGAATAAGGCGGGCTTGCAAACTGGTGGTCTAACACACTTCAGCATTCAAGTTTTAAAAAATGGATGTGCTGGTACTTTTATAAAATATATTTATAAAAATTGATCACATTTAAATTACAAATCAGAATACTGATTAGCAAAAACACAGTCAGATATATTCCTCAAATTGTCCAGCCCTAATCTATCCAGCACAGTTTGATGATTTTCCTGGCAGTTAGCTGTTAAATTGGTTGCATTTGAATTGGAAAATTACAAAACGTTCTAAACTGTTTACAACCCCTGCTTTAAACTGAAACATGAGATAAGAGGCAGCCATGAAGGCTAGAAGAGGAGCTATAAAATGCTTATAGTACTAAAATAGTACTATATGTCACTGTCAGTATATACAGACCTCATAAAATGCCTAATGAGTGTAGGTACCATGTAAGTGTACCTAATAAACTGGCAACTTGATGTATATGATACATAGAATGTTTGCTTTTCTGTTGAGACAGGGATTATGACAGAGAGCAGTTTGCAGAGAACCCCGTCCCTCTTCTGCTTATTGGCACCAAATATGACCAGATACCTGAAAACAAACGTAATGACGTCCTGACCCGCACCGCCTTCCTGTCAGAAGACTTCAATGCAGAGGAGATCAACCTGGTGGGTTGATTCACAAACAAAGATTCACATTTCATAGTTTTTGTACAAAGCGAAATGAATTGCTTTTCTTATCTTCTTTTCCATGATTATTTATTGTTATTTTTTTCTTGACGGTGTCTTATATTTAGGACTGCACAAACCCACGTTATTTTGCTGCAGGATCATCTAATGCTGTGAAACTGAGCAGATTTTTTGACAAAGTAAGATACATACTGAAACTATAACACTGTTACTGGCAGTTCTATAGGTCACAAGTAGTGTTCCAGAAAGTGCTATATGAACTTTAGGTAGCAAATATTCTCTCTTTAATCTTGTAGAATTCTGCATAATTCAAAGGTTGAGATGTAAACAAAGACATTCAGAGTTGTTTGATGTGAAATGATAATAGGACAAAATGTAATATCACCCATGTTTTCTTCTGGAGTTTTTTTTACAATACAGAATATGTCATGATATTCATTTTATTTAGACAAAGTAAGCCCGTATTTTTAAAATACTATCAGAAATGAGGAATCAACATGTTGATTTGTATTTAACACAAGTATCATTTATATTCAACTTATTATGCCCCACTGAATCCAGTAAAATTGGACTAACCATGTTCTCTATTTAATCAAACATGCTGTCGAAGTGGTTTTAAGCACTGACAATCTCCATGATATGGTCAGAAAAGCGTATTGTGTCATATTGTGACTTATCACAGCAATAAATATTGCTGTATTGCTCAGTATGTTTTTTTTTTTTTGAAAAAATATATCAAGAGTACAAATGTTCTTTAGGGACTATTTTTCCTTACAATGCCCTGCATGTACCCCTGAACAGCCAAAACCTTCTTACAAATATCACAGATCAGTGTGTGAGTCATCAGGTTGCATATTCATGTCCACCTCATGTTATAGAAGTAACATATAAAACAGAAGCGAATGTTTTTGGTGATTGTGTGATGTCACTCTAACACTTTCATATAGGTTATAGAGAAGAGATACTTCACCAGAGACCCCAGTCAGGTGAGAATATGTCCTGATTATGGTTCACTATGTGGTACTGAAACCTGACCTGCACAACCTGTGGTCACAAATGCATCATTTAAAAAAAAAAAAAATTGTGGTTTCCACATCATGGCCACTGTTTGACCTATAAATAATCTGTCTGATTATTTATCTAGACTATATCTGAACTAATCTATCAGAATGAATGTGCTCAACTGTTATCAGTTGTTTTGATCTAGTTTTCTTGTGATGCATTGTTGTCTGTGTTTTTTTTTTTTCCTTCTTCATCTTTGTTGTCTTCTTGTAGATGACGGGCTTTACAGACAGGAAGCGCTTCAACTTCAAGAGCCTTCACTATGACTGAACATGGGCAAATACCACAGAGGCTTGTGGCTTTAGTAATGTTTGTCTAACAAACATACCACCCCATCTCAGTTTCAGACATGCCTCTCACTACTGTTCATGAAAGACTCCACATATTTTTTTGGCACCTGATATCTCCCCAAACTGCTAAGAAGGGTCCTGTATTGCCTATGTTTGTGTTATGTAATGTATAAACAGTCTAATTTGACTATTCCCCATTTTCACTTAAGAGAAGTTTAACCTACTTGTTTCACATCTTCCTCAGAATCAGGATCACAGTTGTTTGCTGAAATGATGAAAATCAGTTTTTTTGTTGTTGATTATTGTAATTTATGCCATTTCATAAATTTGCATTTTGCTATATTAGCAAATTCAGAAGACTGTATACATGTATACGTTGGTGTTGGCAAGCAAAGTCAACGGACGAATAAAGACAGATTTATGATGAAATAGCTCTGTATTGAGCATTTTTAAATATTGGCCTCCTCAGACATTTTGAGTGTGTGTTTTTTTTTTTTTTTGTTTTTTTTTTTTAATGAAAATCTTTTTGGATGGAAACTGTATATTTTGTAAGTGAAATTGTAGGATTTGTTTACCTTGCAGAGTACAAAATACACTTGGTAGGAGGCATTCAGAAGAAGAAGACGAGAACGCGTTAAATGCAATATGTAATTTATTGGAGTGGTTAATGTTGTATGGGCAAGTAATACTCTCAGTTAGATTGAATTACTTCCTTAATCCATGGTACGAAGTAGGCTACCTTAATGTATATTTCTGGGAACTTGCGCTTTAGACAGTCACCAGGGTATGTATATGCAGCCATTCCCTGAGCCTCTTTGTTACAGATAAGAGGACTCCCTGAATCACCCTGAGAAAGAAAAGTAAAATATGGAAATTAGTAAAAAAATATGATTTAGGTAGTTTTAGAAGAATGTTCACAAACTGTCATTCTGTTTTCACATTATGCATTTCTGTATGGCACAAATGCTGCCTGCTGGTGAGTTGCCTGTGCTGATATGGGAACCTGATCTACATCATATCCAATTGTAACTACCACTAATTAGCTTGCTTGACTTTCTAAGTGGTATTTATTGTTATTGGTAATAAACACAGTGGGCTCCAAAAGGTATTTGGACACTTGTGCAACATTTAGTAGTAAAGGAATGGTTTGACAAAAATATGAACAATTGTCCACTTACCCCAAATGAAGTTGGTCCACCATGACATGTTTAGAGTCCAAATGATGTTTTTTGTTATTTTTTTTACTGCCAATGTTGCTAACACAATTGATTTCCATTAATACACCCAGCCCATTAAAACCCCATTCAGATCTCCATTAAGGTTGTACAGACTTGCTGAATTGTGTTTTAGAGCACTGTATGATTTATTGTAAGTGATAAAAATGAACAAATCTTCACTGTGATTGTGACAAGTGTTTGCAGTTCATAATAACTCATACTGTTCTCTAAATTATGTCCACAAGTCTGTGCAACATCAGTGAAGATCAAAGGGGCATTTCAAGTAGTTTGGCTGAGCTAGTCATGAACCAAAACCATAGTGAAAATATTTCATGAAGTAACCTAAAGAACTTCATTCAATTCTACCAATGGTTAATTGTTAAGTATCCAAATACGTTCAGGGGCACTGTATTAGATAAATTAATGTCATAAATAGTATTCCTCAACAAGTATTCCTCAACATTTGGTCTACTGTAGCGACTATTTTTAAAAACACCATAACATGTAGTGTACAGTAGAGCACAGCTTTAAGGGAGTGTGCTGTCACAGAATTTAGTACCTGACAAAAAGCCCTTATCCCATTCGATGCTGTGCAGATCATGCACATAGAATCAAAATAATCCCTCCATGAATTCTTGCATTCAAAGTTAAACTGTACTTTGAGTGTGACTTCTAGCAGAACATCTGATGCTTGATGCTCGCCTGATCCTTTTATACCCCAGCCCGCTATAGAACACTTCTGATGGGCAGGAATCGTCTTATTCTTCTTAGGAAGAGCATGGAAATTCACATATTTGTTCACCTTGGCCTTGGTCTCCAGCTGGAACAGATTAAGGGGCATATTTACAATTAAGAAAGGTGCTAAATAGCAACAGTCTACCAACACTTTAAGGGTGGCCAGTATAGCAGGTTATCAACAAAAAATTCCATACAAATGAACAAGGACACAATTTCAGACATAACATACCCAGTGCAACATGGCCACAAATTTGGCTCAGATGCTTTTTGTATGAGGACCTCTTTCTGCCAGGTAGGAAAAGCAAATGTATGCATCTGTTCAACAGTTTGATCATGTTCAAACTGTGACTCATTAAGTTGACTTGTTTTTCCTTATTTTAACTAGAGGTGTAACCATTGCATTTTAGCATTTATTTTTTTCAGTATGGGGGTTGCAAGATCATATTGAAATTATGAACTGAATACAGTTTAATTTCATACTATAATGAAAAATGATTTCTATAATTTTATTTAATACAGTCCATAATATTCTTAACAGCTCTCAGAACTGGAAAAATCTGGCTTGGTTACCCAATCTTGAATAGTTCATTAGCAAAGCTGTTGGAATTGGTATGGTGTCTTAGTGGAGTACAATCTTGATGGGTAAGTGTTGACATTGTTGAACACGAGGATCAAATAACGTCACCTACACTAATGACCCAAATCTGTTATTTCTTCTTCTAATTTTCTGATGCACCTTAAATGGAGCAGCAGCCACTAAGTGCCAGTTGTGAATGGTGCAACAAATAACAAAAAACTTGCTCCATAGAGGTGTTAATAGCTACCGATTTGCACCTCTACTTGGTTGTACAGTCTGCCTCTATTAGGTTGTAGAATCCACCAGTATTCAGTTGTGGACTTCGCAGTCTGCTGGGAGTAACTGAGCCACGTGAAAAATTCCCTTTCACTCATCCCAACCAGAGGAGCCACACTTTACATAGAAACACAAGATTAGATTTTAAATGAATTTGTAATGCTCAGTTCATTTAATATTGAGATGATAATATTGAGCCTTATAGTTTATTTTTTTTGTTTACTTTTATATGGATGTTGCACTTCTGCTAGGTTTTAGACACAACAGTGAAAATTAAAAAAAAATGTTTGGGAATTAACATTGAAATTATGTCAGCAATTCTTTTGCGAAAGCAAACAACTGCGTATCATTACACATGAAATAAGGCAATTTTAATTTTTTTTTTACTTCTTACATTTAAAATATACTTACATTTTGGATGAGGTAAATTGAGCTCTGTGCTGAGTGGTTTTGGAAACCAAGTGAAATAAAAATATATGTATATATCCCTGCTTAATTTCATCCAGGTTGTTTGGATGATTTTGAGCCTAAAAGTTTTCTAAGTGTATTACATCAATAGGTGGCAGTACCAATGCGCACATACAAACAGAGGTGTGTAGTAGTTAATAGTTACATTTACTCAAGTGTGCTTAATTTTTTGGAAGGTTCTATTTATGTAATAATCTAATGCAAGTATCAATACTTTTACATGAGTATTGATTTCAACTAATCTATCCACCTCTACTTACAAACCACTGCATACAGAAGCCACAGCACACAGGAACAAAGAAGTAGTACATAGTGTTAGAGCCTGAATATTTTAAATATGTGCTGGATGCTGAAAGACCATTGCTCTTATTGAGTAAATTATGGAATCTGAGCAAAACTTTAGTAAATCTGAGCTGAGAGCTGACACAAAATCAACAAAAGCACCAGATGCAATAGGAGACAATAATACCTTCAGTAACATGACATCATAGCTCCTGTCCTTCTGTCCCTCCTTGTATGAGGGATGCATGATGTATTTCTCCACTCGAATTCTCTGCTGACTGGGCTCTTTCCGACTGATATTATGAGCCCCCAGCAGAACCTCCAGTTTTTTCCCCCCAGATGGTTCATATCCACTGCACAAGCACAGGTTTCATTAGACTTACTGATCCTAGTTTGTGTGAACTATAGGGCGTTGCAATGTCTGACTCAGGAATGAATTGTTCTCTTCAGCTGGTTCCTTTTAATTAGCTGTCAAACTATAACAAAGTAACACATTCTAACACTTCTAACTCTGTGAACTGTGAACAGTTCTGACACAGTAAGTTTCTCTACACTAACATCTCAAATCAATCAAAATTATATTACAGTGAAGTAAACCTACTTTAGACAGTGAGCTGAGGTTAGCACATAGTTTTCTGTGATGAGCATCCCACCACACTTGTGTTCATTATCCATCTGAAAAGACACCATGTAGGGTCTGGAGTGAGGTTTAGCTTCATTTCCACCAATAATCCTGCTCTCCATCGCACCTGAGAGAATAAATAATGAAATGCACAAAGTCGCATTCACAGTTTAGCTCCGCAGTTATTATAGCAATCTTATTAGTGACACTGGGCCTCGTTCACTAATATCTTCCTAAGTTTCTTCTAAGATGTGTTCTTAAGAAAGGTCCTAAGAAAAAGTCTACATCAGATTCATGACGTGTTCTTAAACGACAGAACTGTTATCACCTTTGTGCTCTTGAGCATGTGTAGATTCTGTTCTTACCTAAGAACAAATCCCAAATGAGAAAACACTGACAAATGTCAGAATCTTCATAAAAACTGTGTAAGTGGGTTTTAAGAGGAAATGTCGTCTTAAGACCGGTTGGTAAATGAGGCCCATTCTTCTGATTGAGTATAATTAGCTATGCAGGCAGAGCAGTAAAGAATGTGTAAGCAGGTTAAATTGTGTACAAAAACATAAAAACATTAATATAGTAATAAATACATTACCAGACAAATGGAGGGAAGAAATGATGAGCAAGGACACAAAGAGAACCATTTCCCTGCAGAACTGACAGACATATGAAAAGAGTGAACACATTTCTTTTACAGACTTGCAGCCCACCAACAAACACTTCCTCAACCTACAAGCACTTTCACACACCTACGTACTGCAGTGGCTAACTCTTTCCAGACCACAGAGGTGCAATATGGGTGGCATAAAGGAGGATATAAAGTTTAAATACTACATAAAAAATAACTCCACGCCAACTCACTAAGGGCCTGGCTGGTCACATCATGGATCCAAGATATTATTTATTTTGCTTCATGAGACAAATGCAAAATTTCTAAATCATGCTCCAAATATTTTTTGAGTCAAGTCTGCCACATGTGATTCTTTAATATTGAGTTAAACTGCATGCAAAATAACTGAAGTGAAATATTAGAAAGGTAAAAAAAAACAACACTAATCTCAAAAATGACTGCCTTCAGTTCCATAACAGGTTAGATTATTGGTAGATGCACATTTGTTTCATCTTTCAAACCTATGTCTTGTTAGCATGTTATAACATGCTATAATATGCTTATAATATGATATAAAATACAGTCAGGTCCTTAAATATTTGAACATATTTGGAAGTTATTATTTTTAGCTGTTTCAAAGTGCTATGATTTAAAAGTGCAGACTAGTGTTTACATCAAAATTTGGTAAACGGGGTAGGACCTACAACCATTTTCATGAACAGCCTCCCATTTTTAGAGGCTCAAAAGTAATCTGACAGCTTAACTTTTCCATAGCCAGGTGTGTGTTATTCCCTCATTATTTCACTTACAAGAGAACAGATAAAAGGTCTGGAGTTGATTTCAAGTGTGCCATTAGCATCTGTCATTTGGCTGAAAATTTAAAACAAACCCTTCAGAAAGATAGCAAAAAACAAGGTGTGACCAAATCAACTATTTTGTACATTTTTAAAAAATGCACTGGTGAGCTCAGAAACACCAAAAGGCCCAGAAAACAATTGATGTTCATGACAGTAGAATCTACAGTTGGCCAGATCAATAACGCCACATTTGAGTTTGCCAAAAACATCTAAAAGCCTCTACTGTTCAGGAGCAGCATCTTATGGACAGATAAAAGAAAGGTAAACTTGGACCTCAATAATGGGACGAGAGAAATATTGAGAAGGAACAGAACCATTTATTATTGAGGAGATAGGTTCAAGTATGAATGGGAAACTTTATAACTTTGTAATAAGACATCTTTTTACTAAGAAAGTCCCGCTTTTCAAAGAAAAAGCCAATTTACTTGCTGGTTTAGCCGCTAGTTGGTGCTAGCAGGGTAAATGGTAAAGCAGGTCGTAAGTGTAGCAGTGAGGCATTAATGTTAGTACTTTACAAAAGGTAATTTCTACAAATCGTTACTTATAACTGCTATTGTAATTTACTAAAAAACTGAAGGTTAGGAACTCTCCATACACTAGCACTGGAAAGCAGTATTGGTACT
Organism: Pygocentrus nattereri; assembly: GCF_015220715.1. Lineage (NCBI taxonomy): Eukaryota > Metazoa > Chordata > Actinopteri > Characiformes > Serrasalmidae > Pygocentrus > Pygocentrus nattereri. The sequence continues at coordinate 34,811,761 of NC_051216.1, forward strand.
GCTTCTGTAGCTAACCGTAATACTTTTTAGAGCCACTGTTAGAGATTTGTTTCTGGGTAACTGACTCTACAAGTTGTTGTTTAATGTCAGCATGCCTTTATCATCCTATTATTGTGAAATAAAAGTGAAAAAGAGCATAGTTAGGATGTTTCCTGGTTTGTTGATTAAAATTGTGTTACTTTGTCCTACTTTAGTTCATTTTTCTGGTAAAGGAGATCTATGTAGCATGAGGCACACTTTAACACAACTTTTTGTTATATAATGTTATATTGTTATACATGGTCAAGCAGTGTGTGCTTCTGGCCACATTACCACATTTCCTAGCCATGGCCTCCCACCAAACTCCAGAGTGATTGATCAGTGTTTTAAAGAAATCTGTGTGAAAGAGTTATTTTTTTTTTTTGGGTCACTGAGCTGTTTGTGTAAATGACAAAAGTCAATCTTATATTACTTTGTTAACCATCTTGTTGCCTACAATTTAACGTCATTTTGAAGCATATGACAAGCTCACAGCAAATGCTCATTAGGGTTAAGTAAAACCTCTGTACTGCAGGGTTAGTCATTACATGACAGTATAACTAAAACACCTTTAGTACAAAAAGACAGATAAAATAAATGTTATATGTTTATACAGATTTTAAAATGAAAAAGAAAAAATCTGAAAACAGATTTTCTACTTTTTTAGTATCTTTTTAGTATCTTTCAGAAGGTATTACAACTTTAACCATTTTAAAATTATTTCACAAAAACAAAATGTTCATCAGAAATGCTCTCAGTAAACCTCATTTAAGTGGTTATGTTGAGGATTAACATGCAACTAGTAAAGTACTTAAATCAAATCAACTACTGTCAACACAATGAACACTTTTATTGCTAAATTTCTGCTTTCCACTACTACTATGTAAACTACGAGAAATGTGCATAACGTACATGGAAAATGTCCAATGCTAGTGAAAGGTCAAATTAAAGACCAGTTCCAGTGAAACATGCCCAGGCCTTGTCAATCCCCTTAAAATCCCACACATGTTCCATTCCTCCTCTGCATTTACCCACTCTACTACTCATCTCTTCACTCATCTGCCTCTTGACATTGTCAAGTAAGACCCTTCCACCATTTCATTCTGATGTGTCACTTCTCAGAAATAGCTGCTGCACTTTGCTTCCTCTGACTTTTAGAGTGTCAAAAGTCCACTACAGACTCATGATGTCTCTTCAGCAGAATGGAGATCATGAATGTGGAAGTGTTCTGATCACTTTCTACTGTCTACAGCATCTTTTTATTCTTCTAACCTGAAACTTGGTGTAATAGAACATTTCTTCACTGATTTTAGAACTGACACAAAATGGACCACCCTAGGGTTTGTTTCACTGATCACATGTATGGAAGGATACCCAAAGTAGAAGACAAGTTTATTGGTTTAAATGCTGGTTTATGATAATAATAATAATAATAATAATAATAACAATGTTAAAATAGAATTGGAAGAAAATAGAGAGGACAAAAGGCGAATAGACCTCAGTTATGATGCCTAGCCAGAGATTAAAATTGATTACAAAAGACCAATTTAGAGGAATATATAGATGTTAAAGTGCCCTCTACAAATGTTGGTACTGAATGCCCATGAAAAAATGGGATATATAACATTGTTCATTGCTTATCCCAGTGGGACAGTGGGTACCAGGTGCCTCTGAGTGTGGAGTTTTAATGTTCTACCTGTGTCTGCATGGGTTTCCTCCGGGGACCCTAGTTTCCTCCCACAGTCTGAAGACATGCAGTTAGGCCACTTGCACATGTTAAATTGCCCCTAGGTGTGAATGTGTATGTCTGTCTGTCTTATGATGGACTGATGACCTGTCCAGGGTATGTCCTGCCTTCTGCCAGCTCCAGCTCATCCTATGGCCCAGAAACTTACTTTTGAAGTAACGCATAAAAGTACAATGATTGAAAAAAAAAAGATTTTATAATGAAATTGAATACTTTGTGCAGCCTCCCTTTGCAGACATAACAGCTGTGAGTCCTCACCTATAATGCTTAATGAGACTGGAAAGCACTTGGCAAGAGATCTGATCAGCTCATTCTGTCTTACTTAAATGTGTTGAAAGCATCGTCCGTGGTAATTACCCATGTATTACAGATGTGGCAGATCTAGATTAAATGTGCAATGTGTAAGATTTAGGGATCTATTAGCAGAAATGGAATATGGTATATAATTCCATGTTTTCATTATTATATGATTACCTGTAACTATGAATCATTGGGTTGTTGCTGAAAATGAGCATTTCATATTTACATAGGGAGTGGGTCCTCTTCCAACATGTTGCACTGCCATGTTTCTGCAGTAGTCCAGAACTGACAAAATGTAGTTTATACAATATTTCATCCAATTGATCTCCATTTTCCTGTGACAGACATGTTTTATTGCTTTATGTAAATTCAGCAAGCAAATGCTAGTTAATGAATGCATGTAATAGCTTTAAAACATGTGTCTAACAGAGCTGCATGTCTTTGCTGATTGTGTGATGTCATTTTTACATAAGGTTATAGAGAACATATACTTAACCAGTTCTGTTTAGGTTCTGTGTGTCTAATAAACTATGGTGACCAGACATTCCTGATTTCTGGGGACAGTTCCCATTTTTAGGGATAGAAATGTCCCTGTTTTTAACAGTGTAATAAAAACAAACAGGAAAGTCTTAAGAAAGACCTGGCAGCACAGCAGACAGGCAGAGTTCTCACGCTGTGCTTGTTTTTGCCCGAGGAAACCAAGGGATTAAAGCAGGAGTGGCCATGCGGGACTTGAATCATACTTGAATCTGATTTGTATAGGCATAGAATCTACTTGAATGTAGGCTACCAGATTTCACAAATCTGGTAACCTTGTAAAGAACTTACCACACCATCTCAGTTTCAGACATGTCTCTCACTACTGCAGTGTTTGAGTGTTTATGTACCCTCATTTAATTTTTATGTACCCTCATATAAGTACTTTCATTTAATTACATCACATCAGTAAATAAAATGTTTTGTATCATACTTTTATAGTGACTTTGTAACAGTAAAGATACAGAGTAAGACCACTTTTAGGCCTTTGGCACCTAATATCTCCCCAAACAGCTACATTTGTGTTAAAACTTAAATCATAAACAGTGAAATCTCACTATTTCTGTGACATAGGAGATGTAAAATGTGTGTCTTCTATCTGCCCTGTAATCAGGCTCATGGTACCTAAAAATGAATTACCTTTCAGCAAAGACTTTTTGTCCTTGATCGTTGTCGTTCATGCTATTTCATAAATTTGCATTTTGGTATATTAGCAAACTCGGAAGACTGTACACATATGTACGCTGCTGTTGACAAGCAACATCGAAAGATGAACAAAGATGACTTCATGACAGTATTGCTCAGTATTCATAAAGTTTTAATACTGCTTTTCTCACTTTGGCAATGCTTTTCAAGGAAAATCTTTTTGGATGGAAATACAGTGTAAAATGTTAAAATGTGTGCAATAATATTTAAGTGAAAATCAAAGATTTGATTACCTTACAGAAAACAGAATGCACTTGTTTTTATACATATATTGACATATACTCTGGATATGTTTAATCCATGCGATATGTAGAATGTGGTTACTGTTATACAAGCATATAATACTCTCAGCCAGACTTGATAACTTTCATAATCCATTTTAAGAAGGAGGCTACCTCAATGTATACCTCTGGGAAATCATGGTTTAGACAGTCATCAGGGTATGTATATGTAGCTATTCCCTGAGGCTTATTGTTACAGACAAGAGGACTTCCTGAATCACCCTGTAGGGAGAGAGAGGGAGAGAGAGAGAGAGAGAGAGAGAGAGAGAGAGAGAGAGTAAATGTAAAAAAGCTAGTCTGTGTGAATCATGTACAAACTTTCCTTATAACTGTGTATTTAAAACTGAAGCTTATCCTTTCAGACAGTTTTGACCTAAAACAGAATCAGCTGAAAAGCAGACATTGATGTGCTGTTTTAATTTTAGCTGTGGTTTTAATAAGATATTAGTATCCCACCATGCTCAGTTTCTGGGCACAATGAATATTCTCTCATATACACGCATTTGGTGGTTAAACAGCCTGCTGAGCTCAGTTTTAAACGTCACACAGCAAAATGTCCTTTTATTTTAATTTTATTTTCAAGATTTTTTTGGCCATGTACAGCACTGTGCTATCCTGGTGTCTTTATTGTCGTCTTTCAATCACCTGATAAATGGGATGCACAACCCTCAAGCCAACCAATCAATAACTTGATTTCAATATTTTCGTGTTTTTGATGTTATTGATTATGAAGATAAGTTCTTGTAGCTCTAGTGCAGAAGAATGTTTTGTAATGTTGGTTGTGCTTCAGACCCCTTCCCTGAGCAGATGAATCTCATGATGGTACATAAGCTAAACGAGTATTCAAAGAGAACTCAGTCAAACTTGGTGAAAGACAGGTTTTTTGAAATCATATACTATTGTCATCATATCTTCATCAGTACAATGTTGATTTTGCATTTGTGATCCAAACATTGAGTAGGATCTTTTTTGAGTCTATGTGTGATGTTAATATAATATAATATAATATAATATAATATAATATAATATAATATAATATAATATAATATAATATAATATAATATAATATAATATAAAACATGATGTGGTCTGAAACCCCCCAAAGAAAATTATCTGAAACCATATGACTATTGTGTTGATTATGTATTTTTTCTCCTGACTCAGTAATGCTACTTCTTTCAGTTTTACCAAAAAAGTGCAGCTTTAGTGAACATATCAAAGTGAACATATTGTGAGATGTTCTAATGTGTAAAATTTCATTCCGCATCCAAATTCCTGGGCTATCAGGATTGTGATTAGAAATACTCCACATAACTTCACAGCATTTTCTTTCATTCTGAAAGCTTGTCAGAGTAGCTTTGGCCTAGTTACTGCTAGGATTGGACTGCTGATATTCAGAAGAGGAATTTACTGGTTTGATTTATTTGTGAAATTGCATTATATTATTTTGGATAGTATGGAGTATCTAGATTTTACTTCATAGTATCTTGCAGAATACAGTGAAGTAAAAAGTAGGATATGTTACTGTGATGTGTAATGGAGTGAAAATGAAAGTCTCAAAAAATAGAAGTACGGGTACTTCCATCCATCCATCCATTATCTTCCGCTTGTCCGGGGTTCGGGTCGCGGGGGCAGCATCCTAAGCAATGAAGCCCAGACCTCCCTTTCCCCAGCCACTTCCACCAGCTCTCCAAGGGGGATTCCGAGGCGCTCCCAGGCCAGCTGGGCGATATAGTCGCGCCAGCGTGTCCTGGGTCTTCCCCGGGGTCTCCTCCCAGGTGGACTCGCCTGTGACACCTCCCGAGGGAGGCATCCAGGAGGCATCCTAACCAGATGCCCGAACCACCTCAGCTGGCTCCTCTCGACGTGAAGAAGCAGCGGCTCTACTCCGAGTCCCTCCCGGATGACTGAACTTCTCACCCTATCTCTAAGGGAGAGTCCAGACACCCTGCGGAGGAAACTCATTTCGGCCGCTTGTATTCGCGATCTTATTCTTTCGGTCATTACCCAAAGCTCATGACCATAGGTGAGGGTGGGAACGTAGATCGACCGGTAAATCGAGAGCCTTGCCTTATGGCTCAGCTCTTTCTTTACCACAACAGACCGGTAAAGAGCCCGCATCACTGCTGACCCAGCACCAATCCGCCTGTCAATCTCCCGCTCCCTTGTACCATCACTCGTGAACAAGACCCCGAGATACTTGAACTCCTCCACTTGAGGCAAGAGCCTATCCCCGACCCAGAGAGGGCTCTCCACCCTTTTCCGCCTGAGAACCATGGTCTCGGATTTAGAGGTACTGATTCTCATCCCAGCCGCTTCACACTCGGCTGCAAACCGATCCAGCGAAAGCTGAAGTTCGCGGCCTGATGTCCCCAATAGGACCACATCATCTGCAAACAGCAGCGATGTGACCCTGAGGTCACCAAACCGGACACCCTCCATCCCTTGACTGCGCCTAGAAATTCTATCCATAAAAATTATGAATAGAATCGGTGACAAAGGGCAGCCCTGACGGAGTCCAACTCTCACTGGGAACGAGTCTGACTTACTGCCGGCTATGCGAACCAAACTCCAGCTTTGTTTGTACAGGGCCTGAATGGCTCGTAGCAAAGAGCCATGTACCCTGTACTCCCGAAGCACCTCCCACAGAATACCCCGGGGAACACAGTCGAATGCCTTCTCCAGATCCACAAAGCACATGTGGACTGGTCGGGCAAACTCCCATGAACCCTCCAGAATCCTGGAGAGGGTGAAGAGTTGGTCCAGTGTTCCACGACCAGGGCGGAACCCGCACTGTTCCTCCTGGATCCGAGGTTCGACTATAAGCCAGACTCTCTTCTCCAGTACCCCTGCATAGACCTTGCCAGGGAGGCTGAGGAGTGTGATTCCCCTGTAGTTGGAACACACCCTCCGGTCCCCTTTTTTAAAAAGAGGCACCACCACCCCAGTCTGCCAATCCAGTGGCACCGCCCCCGATGTCCACGCAATGTTGAAAAGGCGTGTCAGCCAAGACAGCCCCACAACATCCAGAGCCTTGAGGAACTCAGGGTGGATCTCATCCACCCCTGGAGCCTTGCCACCAAGGAGCTTCTTAACTACCTTAGCGACTTCGGCCTCAGTAATGGACAAGCCTATTCCCATGTCCCCAGACTCAGCCTCCTCACTGGAGAACATGTCGGTGGGATTGAGAAGGTCCTCAAAGTATTCCTTCCACCGCCCAATGACGTCTTCAGTCGAAGTCAGCAGCACACCATCTCCACTATATACAGTGCTAGTGGCACACTGCTTTCCCCTTCTGAGTCGTCTGACGGTTTGCCAGAATCTTTTCGGAGCCGACTTAAAGTCAGTTTCCAAGGCCTCACCAAACTCCTCCCATACACGGGTTTTTGCCTTGGCGACAACTGAAGCCGCAGATCGCTTGGCCTGTCGATACCTGCCAGCTGCCTCTGGTGTCCCACAGGCCAACCATGCCCGGTAGGACTCCTTCTTCAGCTTGACGGCATCTCTCACCTGGGGTGTCCACCACCGGGTTCGAGGATTACCGCCCCGACAGGCACCAACTACCTTACGGCCACAGCTACAGTCAGCTGCTTCAGCAATGGAGGAACGGAACATGGCCCATTCTGAGTCAATGTCCCCCACCACCCCCGATATCTGGTCAAAGTTCTGACGGAGGTGTGAGTTGAAGATCAATCTGACAGGTTCTTCTGCTAGACGTTCCCAGCAAACCCTCACTATGCGTTTGGGCTTGCCTGGTCTGACCGGCATCTTCCCCCACCACCTGATCCAACTCACCACCAGGTGGTGATCAGTTGACAGCTCAGCTCCTCTCTTTACCCGAGTGTCCAAAACACATGGCCGCAAGTCCGATGACACGACTACAAAGTCAATCACTGAACTGCGGCCTAGGGTGTCCTGGTGCCATGTGCACTTATGGACATCCTTGTGTTCAAACATAGTGTTCATGATGGACAAACTGTGGTTTGCGCAGAAGTCCAAAAACTGAACACCACTCGGGTTCAGATCAGAGAGGCCATTCCTCCCAATCACACCCCTCCAGGTCTCACTGTCATTGCCCACGTGAGTGTTGAAGTCCCCCAGTAGGACAATAGAGTCTCCAGGAGGAGCACTTTCAAGCACCCTTCCCAAGGGCTCTAAGAAGGCTGGGTACTCTGAACTGCTGTTCGGTGCATAAGCACAGACAACAGTCAGGACCCGTTCCCCAACCCGAAGGCGTAGGGAAGCTACCCTCTCGTCCACCAGAGAAAACCCCAACATACAGGCACCGAGTCGAGGGGCTATGAGAAAGCCCACACCTGCCCGCCGCCTCTCACCATGGGCAACTCCAGAAAAGAATAAAGTCCAGCCCCTCTCAAGGAGATTGGACCCAGAGCCCAAGATGTGTGTTGAGGTGAGCCCGACTATATCTAGCCGGTATCTCTCAACCTCGCGCACCAACTCAGGCTCCTTCCCCGCCAGTGAGGTAACGTTCCAAGTTCCAAAAGCCAGTTTCAGCAACCGAGGATCAGAATGCCAAGGCCCACGCCTTCGGACACTGCCCGATCCACAACGCACCGAACCCCTACTACTGCCCCTCCCATTGGTGGTGGGTCGATGGGAGGGGGGACTCATGTAACTCCTTCGGGCTGGGCCCGGCCGGGCACCATGAGTAAATGCCCGGCCACCAGACACTCGCTGGCGAGCCCCTCCCCCAGGCCTGGCTCCAGGGTGGGGCCCCGGTAACCCTGTTCCGGGCAGGGTACACAAGTCCTGCTTTTGTGTCTTCATAGGGGTTATTATGGATCACACTTTGTCTGACCTGTCACCTAGGACCAGTTTGCCATGGGAGACCCTACCAGGAGCTTTTGCTCCAGACAACATAGCTCCTAAGATCATTCAAGCACGCAAACCCCTCCACCACGATAAGGTGGTGATCCAAGGAGAGGAAGTACAGGTACTTAAAGTATTTAAATACAAAAGTGCACTTACTTCATACAGCTTGCCTTAGTGTTCATTTTGGAGTAGAAAATCAAGAGGCTAAAAGTGTGTCTGCATATTTTATTTCATTGTTTCATTGTTCGTTCATTGTTGGTTCCAAGAACCTACTGATCTGTGAACCGATTGGTTGGCTGATTAAAAAACAGTTGGAGTGACTCATCACTTTTCTTGTTCTTTCTAAAAGGCACCAAAATGCCTAGTGTGAACTCAGTTATGTGGTGGGCTTAAGTACCTTACAAAAAGCCCTTTTTCCATCAGAGGCAGTGCAGATCATGCGTTTACAATCAAAATGATCCTGCCATTTTTTCTTGCAGTATTTCTTCAACTGAAGCTGGAGTGTGACCTCTCGCAGAACACTCGATGCTTCTTCCTCATTTGGCACTTTCATACCCCAGCCTGCTATAGAACACTTCTGATTGACGGGAAGTTTCTCATTGTTTTTAGGAAGAGCAATGACCCCCACAGACTCAGTCAGGTTGGCGTCAGTCTGTAGCTGTAACAGATTTAGAGTCTGAGCTGAGAGCTGACACAAAATCATCAAAAGCACCAAATGCAATGGAAACAGTAATACCTTCAGTAACATGATATCACAACTCCATTTGTTCTGTCCCTTCTTGTATGAGGGATGCTTGATGTGCTTCTCTACTTCAATCCTCTGCTGACTGGACTCCTTACGCCTGATATTATGAGCCCCCAGCACAACATCTAGGCGGGTTTTACCAGAGGAGTCATAGTCACTGCAGAAACAGATCAACAGTCTTACTGATCCTAACCTGTATAAACTGTAGTGGGTGGCAAAATCTAACTGATTGACATCAAGCACAGTGAAGTGTTTGTCAGTGTTATAAGCTTAAGTTTTGCTTGTGATAACATTAGGCAAATATGACATATGACAAAAACATGACATTACTACAACTTGACATTTTCTCAGTACACAATATGTATCAAGATAAATCAGTTGATTTAACACATTTAACAGTGTTACATTGAAGATTGATTTATAGATTAGATTATTATTTATGTATAATAAATACCATTATATATATATACACTGCTCAAAAAATAAAGGGAACACTTAAACAACACAATATAACTCCAAGTAAATCAAACTTCTGTGAAATCAAACTGTCCACTTAGGAAGCAACACTGATTGACAATCAATTTCACATGCTGTTGTGCAAATGGAATAGACAACAAGTGGAAATTATTGGCAATTAGCAAGACACACTCAATAAAGGAGTGGTTCTGCAGGTGGGGACCACAGACCACTTCTCAGTACCTTTCTGCTTTCTGGCTGATGTTTTGGTCACTTTTGAATGTTGGTGGTGCTTTCACACTCGTGGTAGTATGAGACCGACTCTACAACCCACACAAGTGGCTCAGGTAGTGCAGCTCATCCAGGATGGCACATCAATGCGAGCTGTGGCAAGAAGGTTTGCTTAGTCTGTCAGCATAGTGTCCAGAGGCTGGAGGCGCTACCAGGAGACAGGCCAGTACAACAGGAGATGTGGAGGAGGCCGTAGGAGGGCAACAACCCAGCAGCAGGACCGCTACCTCCGCCTTTGTGTAAGGTGGAACAGGAGGAGCACTGCCAGAGCCCTGCAAAATGACCTCCAGCAGGCCACAAATGTGCATGTGTCTGCACAAACTCCGTTCAGGACGCTTGGCATTTGCCAGAGAACACCAGGATTGGCAAATTCGCCACTGGCGCCCTGTGCTTTTCACAGATGAAAGCAGGTTCACACTGAGCACATGTGACAGACGTGACAGAGTCTGGAGACGCCATGGAGAGTGATCTGCTGCCCGCAACATCCTTCAGCATGACCGGTTTGGCAGTGGGTCAGTAATGGTGTGGGGTCGCATTTCTTTGGAGGGCCGCACAGCCCTCCATGTGCTCGCCAGAGGTAGCCTGTCTGCCATTAGGTACCGAGAGGAGATCCTCAGACCCCTTGTGAGACCATATGCTGGTGCGGTTGGCCCTGGGTTCCTCCTAATGCAGGACAATGCTAGACCTCATGTGGCTGGAGTGTGTCAGCAGTTCCTGCAAGATGAAGGCATTGAAGCTATGGACTGGCCTGCCCATTCCCCAGACCTGAATCCGATTGAGCACATTTAGGACATCATGTCTTGCTCCATCCACCAACAGCATGTTGCACCACAGACTGTCCAGGAGTTGGCGGATGCTTTAGTCCAAGTCTGGGAGGAGATCCCTCAGGAGACCATCCGCCACCTCATCAGGAGCATGCCCAGGTGTTGTAGGGAGGTCCTACAGGCACGTGGAGGCCACACACAATACTGAGCCTCATTTTGACTTGTTTTAAGGACATTACATCAAAGTTGGATCAGCCTGTAGTGTGTTCCACTTTAATTTTGTGTGTGACTTCAAATCCAGGTCTCCACTGTTAATAAATTTGATTTCCATTGATGATTTTTGTGTGATTTTGTTGTCAGCACATTCAACTTTGTGCAGAACAAAGTATTCAATGAGAATATTTCATTCATTCAGATCTAGGATGTGTTATTTGAGTGTTCCCTTTATTTTTTTGAGCAGTATATATACATATATATATATATATATATATATATATATATATATATATATATATATATATATATATATATATATAAACCAGCCATTAGGGGTGTTTTTTGTGTACTTCTGGTGCCGGTCCCAAGCCCGGATAAATGGTGAGGGTTGCGTCAGGAAGGGCATCCGGCGTGCGCCAAAACTATCATGCAGATCACAAATATGATTGCCATACCGGATCGGTCGAGGCCCGGGTTAACAACAACCACCTCCAGTGCTGTTGACCAGCAGGGTGCCGGTGGAAATTGGACTACTGTAGGTCGAAGACCATCAAAGAGGAGAGGAGGAAAGCAGGTTAGAAGGCAGCGAGAGAGAAGGAAAGGTAGGAGTGTGGAGGTTAGAGGAGGGACTCTGAACATAGGGACAATGACTGGTAAAGGCAGAGAGCTTGCAGACATGATGGAGAGAAGGAAGGTAGATATTCTGTGTGTCCAGGAGACCAGATGGAAAGGAAGCAAGGCCAGGAACATTGGAGGTGGATTTAAACTGTTCTATCATGGTGTAGAGAGGAAGAGAAATGGAGTAGGGATAATCCTAAAGGAACAGCTTGTGAAAAGTGTTCTGGATGTAAAGAAAGTGTCAGACAGGATCATGAGCCTGAAGTTGGAGGTTGATGGTGTAATTTTGAATGTGGTCAGTTCATATGCACCACAGGTTGGTTGTCAGTTAGAGGAGAAAGAGGAATTTTGGAGTAAGATGAATGAAGTGGTAAATGGTGTCCCTAGAGAGGAGAGATTAGTGATTGATGCAGACTTCAATGGACATGTTGGTGAAGGGAACAGAGTGGATGAAGAGGTGCTGGGTATGTATGGTTGTAGATTTTGCAAAGATAATGTTAATGGCTGTGGCGAACACGTATTTTCAGAAGAGGGAAGAACACAGGGTGACATACAAGAGTGGAGGGAGGTGCACACAGGTGGATTATATCCTTAGCAGGAGATGCCACCTAAAGGAGATTGGAGATTGTAAAGTGGTACCAGGGGAAAGTGTAGCAAGGCAGCATAGGGTGGTTGTCTGTAGAATGAGATTAGAAACAAAGAAGAGGAAGAGAGTGAAGACAGAGCCAAAGATTAGATGGTGGAAGCTGAAGGAGGAGGATGGTTGCAGGCAGTTCAGGGAAAAATTGCAACAGCCCCTTGGGGGCAGTGAGGAGCTACCTGAGGACTGGGAAAGCTAAGGTGGTGAGAGAAACTGGCAAAAATGTGTTGGGTGTTTCGTCTGGTCAGAGGAAAGAAGACAAATAAAGTTGGTGGTGGAATGAGGAAGTCCAGGAGAATATTCAGAAGAAGAAGGCAGCTAAGAAAAAGTGGGATAACCAGAGAGATGAAGGAAGTAGGCAGGAGTACTGTGAGGCTAGTCGCATAGTGAAAAGAATGGTGGCAAAGGCAAAGGCTCAGGTCTATGATGAGCTGTATGAGAGGCTGGACAGTAAAGAAGCAGTAAAGGACTTGTATCGTTTGGCTAAACAGAGAGATAGAGCTGGAAAGGATGTACAGCAGGTTAGGCTGATAAAGGATAGAGAGGGAAATGTACTAGTGAGTGAACAGAGAGTGTTGAGTAGATGGAAGGAGTACTTTGAAGAACTAATGAATGAGGAAAACGAGAGAGAGATGAGGACAACGGGGGGAGAGATAGTGGATCAGGAAGTGCAGAGAATTAGTAAGGTAGAAGTGAGGGCAGCTTTAAAAAGGATGAAGAATGGAAAGGCAGTTGGTCCAGATGACATACCTGTGGAGGTATGGAGATGTTTAGGAGAGAAGGCAGTGGACTTTTTAACCAGGTTGTTTAACAAAATCCTGGAAAGTGAGAGGATGCCTGATGAGTGGAGAAGTAGTGTATTGGTCCCCATTTTTAAGAACAAGGGTGATGTGCAGAGCTGCAGTAACTACAGAGGTATAAATTTGATGAGCCACACCATGAAGGTATGGGAAAGAGTTGTTGAAGCAAAGCTAAGACGAGAGGTTCAGGTCAGTGAGCAGCAGTTTGGTTTCACTGTAGTTGGAGTGACAAATGGTTTCAAGGTGAAGGTAGGGTTACATCAGGGATAAGCTTTGAGCCCCTTCTTGTTTGCAATGGTGATGGAATGGTTGACAGATGAGGTCAGGCAGGAGGCTCTGACAGATACTTTGCCAGTGTCACGTTTCCAGGTTCTCCTCCCTTACCAAGCATGCTCCAGTACTCCATTTCCCATAATTCCAGTCACGATGATGTCATCCATTCCTCCAATCAAACGCACTGCCTCGTTCTCGGTCCCCCGAATTCTAATTTGATTCACCCGTGTGTGCTTGTCTCAGTCTTTAAATAGTCTTTGGTTTGTGCTCTTCATTGCGAGGTGTTGACATTTTTCTGGACTACTGAGCGGTCATTCTCTGACTCCTTGACTTGTGTTTTGAACCCTTTGACTTTGGATTTTGCTCTTTTGTGTTTGCCCTTGCCTATATGTTTTTGTCTATTCCGGTTTTGACTCTTGCATGCTTCTTACTACTTTTGGGCACAATCAGTATGGGAACAGTAGCAGGTCATTCACAGAACCATTAACACCAACAAATTCCTTGACACGGGGGTCCAAGGTCCCCAGCCTCTGCTCCAAAATATGTTGATTTTCATTCCTATTCATAACAGTATCACCCAGAAAATGAAAGAGAAACTTCTGCCTAACTTAAAACTTCAGTTCATATTTCAGACAAAATGGTGCTACATATAGTAAATGTTTTTTTCTTATCAGACAGTGTTCATGCCTCCATGTAACAAGAGTGGCCTTAAACACACTCAAGAGAGACATTAGGCAGTGACTTGTTGCCTCCTAATGTGAATATACGGTTATTGTAACTGCATACAGTAAACAGACACCAAACCTACTTCATTTTCAACTACCAAGAACATAATTCACTTGGCCTGAAACTCATTATCACGCAGGCTGAAGGGGGGAGCTATTAACTCTCACATAGGTATAATGTGGATCAATCAAAGAGAGAAAATTCTCTTTAGAGCTAGAAAACTAACAGGATCTCATGAACACATGTTAGTTAATGGCTGTAGCACTGCTGCCTAAAGTGAAAATGAGTATTTTACAGATAACACACTATGTGCTCCTGTTATTCATAACCACATTAAATGTTTTCTCATTGGGTTATGCAAAAAGCAAAAATCGCCTGCAACATATTTAATGCTTTTTCTGTACATTCTTAGTTTGTGGCTTAAGTTGAAGTTAATTTATCTATTGCCAAGGAGTGCAGGAAACTAAAGGATCTAATGCAATGATCAGACATGATAACAGAATTAACTTTTACACTTTAACAAACTATTGTTGAGCTAACTAATGCAAAAAAAAAATACGACAAATACAGTGTGAATAAGAAGAAATAAAATGTTGTAGTTGCAAAACATTATATATATTAAAGTAGCCTGTTACAATGCTATGGCCTATAAACAGCTTTGACTGCCATTTTTGGTAGATTTGCAATGGAAATTCCATCGGATCACCATTATTTCTGGGCAAGTTCTGCTGAAGTTAACACTTCTTCACTTGATTACTTCTAACAAACTTTACTCAAGCTAATACAGTGATATCAGTACCCTTAAGATGGCGTTAGGGATTACTCTGATGGGATATGACGAGACCAAGTTGACGAGCATACTGAAATGGGCAATCATGTACCTTTTTTCTACTATTTAGTAACAGTAGCAACCTCAGATTCACTTGCTAAATGGAACATCAGAACAGACCGCTCAAAAGAATCAGTTAGGTAAACTTCTCATCACTAACAATATGGAATGACTGCAGATACTTACAGAGCATTTCGTTCTGTATGAAAGTAAGCGAACTTACTCTAGACAGTGGGCTGAAGTTAGCACGTAATCTTTTTTGATGAGCATCCCACCACACGTATGTTCTTTGTTAAGCTGAATAGACACCATGTAGGGCCTGGAGTGAGGTTTAGCTTCGTTTCCACCAATTATACTGATCTCCATCCCTCCTGAGAAAATAAAGACAAAGATACGCTAAGTTTAGTTCTACAATGTTTATAGCGACTTTATGAGTGACACTGACTGTTCACATATGATCAGCTATGCAGACAGCGATCATAATCGTGTTACGCTGTGTACAAAAATATTGGGAAAAAACGTGAATTTATTAATACATTACCAGAAAAATGGAGGATTGAGATGATGAGCAGAGACATGCAGAGAAACATGTTTTTATGTTGCACTGTTAGAACTGTGAAATACACAGTTCACTTTGTATCTTTTCTTTTCACATGCTGTGCAAGTGCATCCTCCACCCCCCCGAACCATTCACACTTACGCATGTTGCACTAGACCACATGGGTGCAAAGGTTCAATACTTCAGAAAAACAGGGTATTTGAAGGATTTTAAGGTGACTTAACACTTCAATGCCAATTTTGTTTTCCATTAAAAAAGGGACTTTACATCTGCAATATTTCAAAACCATGCACCCAAAAGTTTGTCAGTTATATATATATATATATTTTTTTTTTTAATTAATTTTAAATAAATAATAAAATATTTTTAAAATCAGGTTTTAAACTGCTTCTTATGTTTTTTTGTTGCTTATAGAAAGACTTAACTGAAATGTTATGCACCCTGGCAGACAGAAAGTAATGCTCACTTGCACGTGTTATTAGATTAGATTAAGTAACCCTTATTAGTCCCACAATGAGGAAATTTCACCTCTACATTTGACCCATCCGTGCAGTGGAACACCACATACACACTAGTAAGCACACTTGCCTGGAGCGGTGGGCAGCCCTATCTGCAGTAGAGGGTTAGGTGTCTTGCTCAAGGGCACACCGGTCACATGCTGTCGGCTGGGGGGATCGAATTGGCGTGGTCACAGGGCTGGTTCTCAAACCTCCAGCCCATGACTGCCCCATATTTGGCAACTTTTTTTTGGACATGATTAACCTGTCTCTTCACGTAAAAAAGGAAAAGCACAACAAAAGACTATTTTAAAAGAAGGCAATGCAGTATGCCTCACAGATCATTGAATTTTAGGCTGGTATTACAACCCATTGAAATGTGGTGGGGAGTGTGTGGGGAAGAATAATCCAATGACAATGGATGGTTTGCAGACAAGAGTGAAAAATATGCGTGGGAGCCCATTTCTTTAAAGCAATTGAAAAAGTTTTAGGATACAGGGCGGAAGGTAAGGTTGTCGTCAAAGAAGAATAGTCTATAGAAAAGAGATGACCAAACTTTTGGTTTTGTAATGATCATTGACACACAAACATGAATTCAAAACAGGTACATGCCATATAGCTTATAGTGTTTATCAAAGTTTAGCAGCTCCTCTAATCATGACGACAAACTCACATTGCTTTGAATATCTGTGATTTATCAAGAATAAAATTTTCTAAACATCCCTTAATTCATTTCTTTTAAGGTGCATCAATACACCCTGCCAAATGTGGGTTAGAGGAGCTCATCACTACTATTATGTATTAAAACACTGGAAAAGTCTAATACTGGAAAGATCAAATTTCAATACTGGAAAGATCAAATATAATCCCTCCAGCAGGTGCTAGGATGACCTTGGGGTCTCGTCTCTGTAGGCTGTGCCTGGTAAGGCAAAGCAGGACAAATTTATAAAGGACATTTCATACAAAATGTCAGCACCCTGAGTCAGGAAAGTCAAAGGCTCACCACTTGAATGTATTTTGAAGTTATGCAAAAAAGGAATCATTCCTTGGGATAACAGTACATGTCACATTTAACCTCAAAAGTGTCAGTTACAGAAGATAACCAATGCACAGTTATATTTGTCCCTTCTGCAACACCATAAGTGAGGAAGAACATCACTAAAAATAAAACCTCCAAAGTAATTGCAATTAATTAAATGCAAGTAATAGCATTTACCCCAAGAAAGTTAAACTTAGTTTACATAACATTTTCCACAACTATGTACCAACTGTTGAATTAACAGTACATTTTTAAAGAATAATTAGAGTAAAAAGTAAAAAGAATAGCATAGTGGAAATTACAAATGCTTGGGGAAAAAAAGTTGAAAGTCTAGGCAAAAAATGTGAAAGTACTTTTCGTCCAAAGGGATAAAGCCAGGTCATTTTTATGCTGGCAGTCCAGAAATGAGGAGTTCCATTGAAAATAATAAAGTTATTGAAAATAAAAAAACGAGGACTTTTATTTTGAAAAACATCTTTTGGTAAAATGACATTGTAGTCCATGTTAATGTCATGTAAAAATGTATTGTTTACAAATGTTGATTTAAGCATTCATGAACATGCACAGTGGCGTGGTGGGTAGCGCTATCGCCTCACAGCGAGGAGGGCCTGGGTTCGATTCCACGGCCGGGCAGCCAGGGTCCTCTCTGTGTGGAGTTTGCATGTTCTCCCTGTGTCTGTGTGGGTTTCCTCCGGGTTCTCTGGTTTCCTCCCACAGTCCAAAGACATGCAGTCAGGCCAATTGGACATGCTAAAGTGCCCCTAGGTGTGAGTGTGTGAGTGACTGTCTGTGTCTGTCTTTCTGCCCTGCGATGGACTGGCGACCTGTCCAGGGTGTATCCTGCCTTCCACCCGAAGACTGCTGGGATAGGCTCCAGCATCCCCCCGCGACCCTGACGGAGAAGCAGCTTAGAAAATGGATGGATGAACATGTTATGAAGTGTTTATGTAAGGTGATATGAATGTGTTATGTAGACACCCTTCAAATAAAGTGTTACCCTACTTACTACTATCTCAACTTACATAACCACAAAACCAAAAACGCACACAGTATTACAGCCATCATATCATCACTATGCATCTCATTTTTGTTGACTTTTTTTTTCTTTTGACATTATTTGAAAATAACAATTGTTTTTTGCACCGTGTATAACAATTCATGATGAATGGACCAATAGAAATGTTCCAAAATCACTTGCAATAAAGCTCCTTACACTGACTTCCAATAAAGTTAAGACTCTTTTTGCATTCTCCTGTGAAGTGACAGTTATTGAGATACTTGCTTTTTTTTTAATTTTGGACTGTGATTTTGTAGTATTCATGCTCAAAACAGTCTACACTGTACAAATGGTTTGTCAGATCAACTTGGGTTAAAATGTCTAATCATCTCAATTTTAGGTGCTATATCTGCCTCAGGCCTTGGTGCAGACTGAGGCATCTTGCCAGGAGTAAAGTACTGCATCAGAGTGTTCGACAGCGAGAGCTGCCTTGTAAAAAAAATAAAATAAAATGTGGGTAAAGATGTGACTATCGAATGATATCAAACGTTTAAAAGAAAAAAGATGTGTTAACCTGGAAGTTCACATGAAAATGTCAACTACAAGGACAATTCTAATATAATGCTTTTCAGTCTGCCCTGTTTTTGTGTTGTGTTGCAGGACAGGAAGCACATCAAATTTGAGAACCTGAGCATGGGCAAACATCACAAAGGCTTGTGGCTTTAGTGCTGCTTGACTAAGAAAAACCCACCGCCCCATTTCCGTTTCACACAGAAACCCTTTAAACTTGTGTAGTGTGTAGATAATAATCATTTAATGTTGATGTAAATGAGTGAAGGTTGTACTTGCTTCACTAAGCATTGCTGCACACAGACTCTTTTGGGCCCAGCTCAGAATGTATGTGGTGTATTCTCTCTCATTTACTCATTTTTAGCTTGTAATGACAATTAATTGTTTGGTATGTTAATTAGTAAACATTATCAATAGCATAAACTTCATAGTTTTTTGACAATCATCCTGCAGCCCCTCAAAAGCAGGAGGGGACATGCCACCCCCCTAAATTTGCACCTGTGCATGAATGTTTGGTTTAAGAGGTTAACACATTAAAACCCCAAGCTTATTACATACTAAGGATTATTATTCAATAACTACAGATTAAGTGACCCTTATTAGTCCCACAATGGGGAAATTTCACCTCCGCATTTAACCCATCCCTGTAGTGAAACTCCACATACACACTAGTCAGTACTCTTGCCCGGAGTGGTGGGCAACCCTATCCACAGCACCTGGGGAACAGTTGGGGGTTAGGTGCCTTGCTCAAGAACACCTTAGCTCACTGGTGGGCCCTGGCCATTTAAATGGTTGCCTGGGTATTGTACTGCGATATATTGTTAATCTATAAGCAAGGAGATATACTGTGATTTTTTTAAATCTAATTTTAGAATAACACACCAACATATGCATAGAATATGAGTAAATGAAAAATTCTAATGGCTGAAGATAGATTACAACTCTGCCATCTAGTGGTTGCGGTTTAAACAGCACAAAATGAACGACTGTCTGCCACAAATCTTTGCATGTAAACCACTAAGAAAAAATGTATACTGTGTTTTTGAGAATCAATACAGTATCACAAAATAGAAAATTGTGATACTGAAGTGTATCGACATTCTCCAAGATGAGAAAACAATACAGAAAACATCTTTTATCCATTCAAAGTATCATTTATTTTTGGGGTTATTTTGCATTAGAAAAACATAAGTATATTTCCTCTTTTTAACCTGTGATGTTTTTAATCCATGGAAAAAAGTAGGGTATCTTCATGTATACTTGTGGGTACTTGTGGTTTCTACAGTCATAAAGGTAGGTATATGAAGCGATTCCTAGTGGTTTCTTGTTACAAATAAGAGGACTCCCTGAATCGCCCTATGGAAAAAACAAGAGAAAATCAGAATAATACGTACTTGGTTATTTGTGTACTGTAGGTGGATTGCTCTCAAAGCAAATAATTTTCATATTGTAATACCTGACAAAAAGCTTGTTTTCCATCTGATGAAGTGCAGATCATGTGCTGAGTGTCAAATAATGTCTTCCATATATTGCTGCACTCAAAGTTAAACTGTAGTTTCAGCGTGACCTCCTGAAGAACATGCGATGCAGAAGTATTTGGTGCTTTCATACCCCAGCCTGCTATAGAGCATTTCTGATTGGCAGGGATCTTCTTATTCTTTTCAGGAAGAGCAATGACCTTCACAAACTTGTTTATTTTGGCTTTGGTCTTCAGCTGTAACAGATCAGATTAACCTTTGACTAATTGGTGTACAGTGTGCAACCAAAGCACTAATTGTGTAAGGAAGTTGTTATACCTTCAGTAGCATGATGTCATGGTGGTACTCTTTCTTTATGTATGAGGGATGTTTGATGCACTTCATTACTTTGATTCTCTGCTGGAAAATCTCATGCTTTTTGAGGTTGTGAGCTCCCAGGACCACTTCTAGCCTGTTATTCTGAGAGCAGTCAATGTTGCTGCAAACACAGTTGATGCCAAACAAATATTAGATTGTACAAAATGTCATGGTGTCAAAAACAATTGCTCAGATGCCCAAACATTGATGCCAGTTTTTTTAAACACTCCTATCTTGTACCTATAAAGTTCATCTGCCTAAAAGGTCTGCTAGGTGTAAACAGACTGTAGACTGTTTTTGTTCATTCCATTCATTGTTGGCCAATTTCTGTCCAGAAGACTTGTGTTAACCAGGTGTTATTTGGGTGGTGGACCATTCTTAACACAGCAGTGACACTGATGTGGTGAAAGTCACAGCCATAGTGCAGAATAAATGGCTAAATGCTAAATACACTGTCCCTGCACTGTTTGATGTCAGCAACACGCTACAAAAAAGATCACACAGATACAACTGAAAACTGGTAAAGTGGTGTAATACTAAAAACACCTGGTGGAACATCTGACAACTAATTAGGTTAATTGGTAACAGGTCAGTAACATAACTGGGTATAAAAAGAGCGTCTCAGAGAGGCTGAGACTTTCAGAAATTAAGATTGGGAGGGGTTTGTGAATGACTGCACAGGCAAATAGTGCAACATTTTTCAATGTAAAGTAGCAAATAACTTGACAGTTTCATCATCTATGGTACCTCACATAATTGTCTGTGAACACAGTTTGTCGCTACATCCACAAATGCAAGTTAAAACTCTATTATACAAAGAAGAAACCATATTTAAACAGAATCCCGAAATGCTGCTGCCTTCTCTTGACCCAAGCTCATTTTAAATGAACTGAGTGGAAAAGTTTCCTGTGGTCCAACAAATCAAAATTTGAAATTCTTTTTGGAAATCATAGATGCCACATCCTCTGGGCTAAAGAAAAGAGGGATCATCCAGCTTATCACTGCAAAGTTTAAAAGCCAGCATCCATGATGATATAGGGGTTGATTAGTGCACATGGCATGGGTCACTTGCACATCTGTGAAGGCACCATTAATGCTGAACAATATTTACAGGTTTCAGAGTAAACTATTCTGCCATCCTTTTTCAGGGAAAGTCTTACTTTTTTCAGCAAAGACGATATCAAACCACATTTCTGCATGTATTACAGCAGCATGGCTCTGTCGTAAAAGCATGCTTAACTGGCCTGCCTGCAGTCCAGAACTGTCACCCACTGAAAACATTTGTTGCATTATGAAACAAAAATACAAGAAAGGAGACCCTGAACTGTGGAACAATTGAAATCCTATATCAAGCAAGAACGGGAAAGAGGACAGTTGGCCTCCTTCCAATGCTTACAGAATGTTGTTAAAAGAAGAGGTGATATGACACAGCAATAAATGTGCCCCTGTCCCAACTTTTTTTTAAGCATATTGTTGACATCAATTTTAAATTATGTATATATTTAAAAAAAAATGTTTTAACATGTTGTCTTTGTACTATTTTCAATTAAACATAGGGTATAAATGTCCCAAGTTTTTTTTAGAAATGGGGTTGTACACCTTGCTGGTGTACAGTTACAGATTGTTGCCCCTCTGTTGAAGCACACTTTGTTTTTGCCATCCTTTAGTCCTTCGTCAGTATCAGTTTTTGACCAAAGAGTCTCTCTTAGCTAGATATTTTTAGGGGTTGGTCCACTCCAAACCTAGCAGTAACACTGACATGTGTAAAAAGCCTCAGCAACATTGCTGTGCCAGATAAATTCATATAAACCCTGAATATACTACTTTGCGGCTCAGTCAGTGTTGGTCCTATGGTGTTGGATGATGTGTGGACAACAATGAGAAATACATGGGAAGTTGTTAGATGATTTAATTGGTTTGTTAAGCATTCCATCATAGATGCTAGAGGAAACATTATAAAGTACTCAAACATTCTTAGTGTTTTATTGATTTTTTTCATGATGTTTATCATTACATGAAGAAGCAATTGAGCAATTCTTTTTGATGGCCAAAGTATATTTAAGAGAATAAACTTACTCCACACAGTGAGCGGAAGTCAGTACGTAGTTATTTTTGATAAGCATCCCACCACACATGTGTGCGTTGTATAGCTGAAGAGACACCATGTAGGGTCTGGAGTGAGGTTCAACTTCCTTTCCTCCAGCAATACCACTCTCCATCGCTCCTGAGAAAATAATTGAGCATTTACAACATTTATATCACTTTGAGGTGCAATTTTAATCCAATAAAAGCATTATCAGTTAAGACAGTTTATCAGGGACCTCACAAAAATTTAAGAAGAAAGCTATTTTTAGCATTAATAAGAGAGAAAGTTAGTTATCTCTGCATTCAATTAAACTGAGGATTAAACAGGGACAAATTAAAAAAACACCATCTAAACGGCACTTTCATAATCAACAACAGTAAAGGAGGCATTATGATTTTCTTTTGAGTGAAAAGTTTGTTAGTTTAATACATTACCAGACAAAGAGAGGACAGCAAGGATGAGCAGAGGCAGGAACATCTTTTCCCCTATTAGTGGACTTTTAACCAACAAACAAAAAACCCATCTCTTCTTAAGCATTCACACACACACACACACACACACACACACACACACACACACACACATTTACACCATCAATCATACAGGATGCATGCAAAATTGCAAGGAACTCACACACATCAGGGTCTTTGGTGGGGTTTGAGGTGAGAAATATAAGTCAAAACGAAAGTAGAGGTGAGTGAAAATTGAGCGGTTGGTGAGCAGTTGGAGAAGACATTGAAATTATGCTTAAAGATTTTTTTGTCAATCATTTTCTTTTTAAATCCAAAAACACTGTGTAACAATCTGACCACTTGGCTGTTACTATTAAATGTCTGAGGACTAATTAGGTGAGTATAAACCATGCAGTGCCAGTATACCACAAAGATGACCAATATATATTTTATTCAGTATTATTCAGCAGCAACATCCAAGCACCGAAGTCCAGAGCAACAATAGTTTAAGCTCAGTCACTCAAAAGTCTCTCGATACCTCGATACCTCACTTAAAAAAAAAAAGGTAATCCACACGTCAAAGACAAGGATGGGAGAAAGAAAAAGTAGATGCTGTTTGGGCCTCAACAGCCAACTTCCCCAGGCCTCTCTTCCCCAAACTTTCACCTTCCTTAAGATGGCTGCTCTACTTCCTTTTTCCCGTTCTCAAACCAGGGTTCACTTTCACAATAAAAGTCTTCCCCTCCAGAAATTAACAGGAAAAGGTCACAAAAAAATAATGTATATAAAATATTCACACACCCACACTGATGGAAAACTGGAGGCCACACCTTCTCCCAACACATCTCAATGAACAGCCTAAGGTTCCTAAGGACTTTAATCCGTGGGGTCACCGAAATAACACTATCAGGAACATAAGTGTTAATACTTCTAGTTAGGGATCCCACAGGTCTCCTTTATGTGGCGGTGTCACAACTGAGACTGTAGATGTAAATGCAAATTAGAAGAGAAAACAGATTTATAAACCGGTCTTTTACAAGTTTTTTGAAAACGTATAGCAGATATTATAATATTTTACCTTATCAACTTTAGTCATTTTTGTAAATATGCTATATTGCCAAACGTATTCAGTCACCCATCCAAATAATGTAATTCAGGTGTTCCAATCACTTCCATGTCCACAAGTGTATGAAACCAAGTGGATGCTGAGGCGCTTAGCGCACAGAGGCCAACTTCCTGCAGAGTCAATTGCTACAGACCTCCAAACTTCATGTAGCCTTTAGATTAGCTTATGTGCATAGAGATCTTCATGGAATAGGTTTCCATGCCTGAGCAGCTGCATCAAAGACTTACATAACCAGGCAATGCAAGGCGTTGTAAAGCGCCGCCACTGGACTCACTAAGCAGTGGAGATGTGTTCTTTGGTGTGACGAATCACGCTTCTCCGTCTGGCAATCCAATGGATGAGTCTGGGTTTGGTGGTTGCCAGGAGAACGGTACTTGTCTGATTGCATTGTGCCAAGTGTAAAGTTTGGTGGATGAGCGAGTTTGGTGTGGAAGAACTTGACTGGTCTGCACAGAGTCCTGACCTCAACCCGATAGAACACCTTTGGGATAGCTGCAAAGGGTGGGGGAACATCATAATAAACCCTATGGAGTAAGAATGGGAAGACACTGAAGTTCATATGCATGTGAAGGCCAATGAGCGAATACTTTTTGCAATATAGTGTATATATGGTATATGTGTGCTAATTCCAAATTTAATGCATTGAACACGTGAAATAATCAAAAACACCTTTTCTCAAACTTTCGACAGGTAAATAGATGAAAGGGTAGCAGGTGATGATATCATGATTGGGTATAAAAGGAGCATTCACAAAAGGCTCAGTCACCACTTTGCAAACTGTTTGAGTGAATATTCCAACAGTTTAAAAACAAAATATTTCTGTAATGAATATATCCACATGGGCTCAGGAATACTTCAGGAAACCCTTGTCAGTAAATACAGTTCATAACTGCAAATACAAAAGTAAGTTTAGTTTCTGCCATGCAAAGTGGAAACCATCAGTAACATCCAGAAACACCATGACTCCTCTGGGCTAGGTTTGTGTTAGGTACTCATACAACTGTACCTAGCCTGATAATAGCTGATTAATTCTGACAAGAAGGCAGTTCTTGTCTTCATATTTTGTGCGCTTATATGTTTTAACAACTGAACTGACTGGGGGGACAGTCGTGGACTGGAGGTTAGGGATCTGGCCCTGTAACCAGAAGGTTGCCGGTTCAATCTCCAGTGCGACAGCACATGACTGAGGTGTCCTTGAGCAAGACACCTAACCCCCAACTGCTCCCTGGACACCGTGGATAGGGCTGCCCACTGCTCCAGGCAAGTGTGCTCACTGCCCCCTAGTGTGTGTGTGTGTATTCACTAGTGTGTATGTGGTGTTTCACTTCACAGATGGGTTAAATGCAGAGGTGGAATTTCCCCATTTGTGGGATTAAAAAAGTATCACTTTGTATGGAAATTCTGCCCTAATTTGTGCCTTTTCAGTGGTTTTAACCTCTCTCACCTCGAGTATGTGTGCTCTCACTTGATCTGTGGGCCAAGACATAAAAAGTACAGAGGAATTAGTAGAAAAGTATGAGTGTTTTGTGAACTCCTACTCTGTCAAGTTAACTCAAAAATGTGTTGTGGCCCTAAAATAAAAGTTTTTATCATAGCACACATTTAAACATACTGACATTTATATAAAAGTAAAAAGTAAATGTTTTAACAGATACATTAAACACTTTCCTACTTTGGTGATGTATGATGCAGTGGTGTATGGTGTAGTGACCAATGGTTGGTACAGGTTCTTGCAAAAAGACATACACTATAATTGCCAAAAGTATTCAGTCTCCCATCCAAATAATTGAATTCAGGTGTTTCAATCACTTCCATGGCCACAGGTGTATAAAACCAAGCCCCTAAGCATGCAGACGGCTTCTACAAACATTTGTGAAAGAATGGGTCACTCTCAGGACCTCAGTGAATTCCAGCATGGTACCATGATATGATGCCAACTGTGCAACAAACACAGCCACTGGACTCAGAGCAGTGGAGGCATGTTCTCTGGAGTGACAAATCACGCTTCTCCATCTGGCAATCCGATGGACGAGTCTGGGTTTGGCGGTTGCCAGGAGAAAGGTACTTGTCTGACAGTATTGTACCACGTGGGGGGATTATGGTGTGACTTTGTTTTTTAGGAGTTGGGCTCGGCCCCAACATACTATAACTGTGGTTTTTAACACCTGAGTTCAATTTCTCTAGCCACATCCAGGCCTGATTATTGCCACACCTGTTCTCAATCAAGACATCACTTAAATAGGAGCTGCCTGACACAGTAAAGTCCACCAAAAGATCCTTAAAAGCTACACATCATGCCGAGATCCAAAGAAATTCAGGAACAATTGAGAAAGAAAGTAATTGAGCTCTATCAGTCTGGAAAGGGTTATAAAGCCATGTCCAAAGCTTTGGGAATCCAGCGAACCACAGTGAGAGCCATTATCCACAAATGGCAAAGACATGGAACAGTGGTGAACCTTCCCAGGAGTGGCCGGCCGCCCAAAATTACCCCAAGAGCGCAGCGACGACTCATCCAAGAGTTCACAAAAGACCCCACAACAACGTCCAAAGAACTGCAGGCCTCACTTGCCTCAGTTAAGGTCAGCGTTCATGCCTCCACCATCAGAAAAAGACTGGGCAAAAATGGCCTGCATGGCAGAGTTCCAAGAAGAAAACCACTGCTGAGCAAAAAGAACATTAAAGCTCATCTCAATTTTTCCAAAACACATCTTGATGATCCCCAACACTTTTGGGAAAACATTCTGTGGGACAAAAGTGGAACTCTTTGGAAGGTGTGTGTCCCATTACATCTGGCGTAAAAGGAACACTGCATTTCAGAAAAAGAACATTATACCAACAGTAAAATATGGTGGTGGTAGTGTGATGGTCTGGGGCTGTTTTGCTGCGTCAGGACCTGGAAGACTTGCTGTGATAAATGGAACTATGAATTCTGCTGTCTACCAAAAGATCCTGAAGGAGAATGTCCGACCATCTGTTCGTGAACTCAAGCTGAAACGAACTTGGGTTCTGCAGCAGGACAATGATCCTAAACACACCAGCAAGTCCACCACTGAATGGCTGAAGAAAAACAAAATGAAGACTTTGGAGTGGCCTAGCCAAAGTCCTGACCTGAATCCTATTGAGATGTTGTGGTATGACCTTAAAAAGGCCGTTCATGCTCGAAAACCCTCTAATGTAACTGAATTAGAACAATTCTGCAAATATGAGTGGGCCAAAATTACTCCAGAACGCTGTAAAAGACTCATTGCAAGTTATCGCAAACGCTTGGTTGCAGTTGTTGCTGCTAAGGGTGGCCCAACCAATTATTAGGTTTAGGGGGCAATCACTTTTTCACACAGGGCCATGATGGTTTGGATTTTTTTTGTCCTTTAATAATAAACACCTTCATTTACAAATTGCATTTTGTGTTTACTTGTGTTGTCCTTGACTATTGTTTAAATTGGTTTGATGTTCCGAAACACTGAAGTGTGACAAATATGCAAAAAAACAGGAAATGAGGAAGGGGGCAAACACTTTTTCACACCACTGTACGTGTGAAGGCAGATGAGCGAATACTTTTGGCAACATAGTATATTAGCAGAGTCATGCGCAATTTCATTCTATTCAGTATTCAGTTTCAATATTACTTGAGTTAAGTACAAATCTTCCAAAATAATACTTAACAGTGGGGTAACAGTGAGGGCATGTCAATACTGATTGTGGCCGCTCTATTATAATAATTTCAGCTCACAGTGAAACTAAATAATAAGAAAAAATAAATATGATAAAACAAATATACATAATAATACATTCAATATTCAGCTCTCACAGACACTCTAATCCAATAATTTCTGAAAAAGTATCTGACCAGAAAACTTTATCAAAAAACAGTCAAAAGGTCACTACATTTCCTTGTAAATGTTTGATTCACAAATGCTCAAATTTGTGAAGATATCAAAAATCTGTTACAATTATAACGTAAATACAGTTATGTGAATAAGTAAGTGCACTCCATGAAATGTTTCTTTAATTTGGCAGATGTGGACAGCATTAGATCTTCTGTTAAACTATATGAGTACACACAGACGTTGTGACAGAGCAAATGACGGTGTAACTGACTTTAAATAATTTAAAAAAAGATAAAATAATCTCTCTCTCTCTCTCTCTCTTTATATATATATATATATATATATATATATATATATATATATATATAAAAGCATCTAAGCAAACTTCAACTAGTCCAAAACACCGCAGCCAGGTTCCTCACTAAAACTAGAAAATTTCATCATATCAGTCCAGTGCTATCATCACTTCATTGGCTGCCTGTTTAATTCCGTATTGATTATAAAATTCTTTTATTGACGTATAAAGCCCTACATGGACTCGCTCCTGAATACCTGCAAGACCTTATTTCCCATTACGAGCCATCACGACTACTCAGATCCCAGAGTGCTTGCTTATTTATAGTTCCTAGAATTCATAAGGCTGCAGCTGGGGGAAGAGCTTTTTCTTATAAAGCCCCCAAACTCTGGAATGATCTTCCAGAAAATGTTTGGGACACAGTCTCAATCTTTAAGACTAGGCTGAAAACTCACTTGTTCAGTTTAGCTTTTGGTAGGTAATGTTCCCCCTTAGAAAAAGGCAGCAGATCCAGGGGTCCATGGACACAGGGAATTATAGTAAACTGAGACGCTGGTGTTGTTGTCCCGCTGCTCGCATGCGGTCACTCAGGTTTATGGACGGTGGAGCGGAGGGATGTCAAACTGTTTCAGAGTGCTCTCGTGTCTGTGTCTCCTTCTGGTTCTCTCCTTTTAGTTGAGCTGTCATAGTCAGATCTGCCGGAGTCTTTAGCCACACTCTGTAAATGTTTACATCCCCTGTTTTACGTACAAATAGACAGAATAAAACTTATTCCCTCTCCCTGCCTTTTTTTCAGAGTATACAACCACCCACATGTCCGGCTGAAGGACAACTGACTGTCAAGCTTTCCTGCTACTCACCTCAGACCAGCTGCCCACACGCCAGCTACCGCCACCTACTTTGGACTAGCTGCCCACCCTACACTGATGTTTTCATAGACTCCTAGCTATTACTACTACTAATACTACTGCTATTAATATTAGTAGTATAATCACTTGTAGGTAGTTTGGCCAGAGGAGGATGGGTCCCCCCCTGGTGAGCCTGGTTCCTCCCCAGGTTTCTTCCTCAGTTCTAAAGGAGTTTTTCCTTGCCACTGTTGCCCCTGGCTTGCCCACCGGGGGGTTTTACATTCTTGTTAAAACTTTGTCTTTTCTGGAATTTCTGTGAAGTTGCTTTGTGACAACATCCGTTGTAAAAAGCGCTATACAAATACATTTGATTTGATTTGATTTGAACCATGAGAGGCACCAGAGCAAGGAGCGAGCTCCGAGTTCCGCTGCCCGGGCCCTGCCCCCTGTTACGCAGTGAGGCCGCTACGTTCGACCCAGGCGGCTGAGCTGCCAGCTGGGGGCAGTAACGGGGAGGCGGAGCGGCGAGCTCTCATTCCCTCTCGTGAGTGCTTTTAAAAAGAGCTGAGAGGGAACAGAGAGAGAGGGACGAGCAGCAGCAGCAAGAGACTGAAGAGCTGAAAAGCTTGAGACGGAGAAAGAAAGGTCTAGCTTAAGCCACTGAAAAGCGGCCAGCATAGCTTTGGTTTTGGTTGTTTACTTAGTGTGTATTTGGTGTGAAAATGAACATGGCTGATGCAAACGTGAATCCTGCCTTCAGCGTCCTCCTTGAGCCCGGGGTAGCACATGCGGTGCTACAATATATAATGATAAAATCTGAGATGTCATTTTTGTCTATTGTACATATAAGTACACCCCTGGCTTCAACAACCTTATGTAGGCATTTCCTATATCTGTCTACCATCTGCTGGAAGACATTTTTGCCCACTCCTCTATGCAGAATTTTTTCAACTGTGCAATCTTTAAGGCCTTTTTTGCATGTAGAGCCTGCTTAAAATCCTCACACAGAAATTCAGTGACATTCAGATCTTAGCCCATTCCATAACCCTCCTTTTCTGAGCCATTCCTTGATCACTATACCTATCTTCACCTTTTTGACTGATGGCCTCACATTCTTGTCAAGTTGTTTCAGGCCAGCAGCCCAAACCACAACATTTCCACTATCATGCTTTACAGTTGGTGTGAGACCCCTCTGATTAAATGTAATACTTCTGGTACTGTGGTCAAATAAGACCTTTTGACTTAATAAGATCTTTGACTTGTCTGTTCATAGAACATTGTGCCAGAAGTCTGGATCCTTGTCTAGATTTTCATTAGCAAACGTCAGTCCTGATGTTCTTTGTGCAGAAAAGGCTTCCTCATGGCACAGTTACCATGTAGGCTTCTTTCTAGTGGTAGATGCATGCACTTTGGCATGCACATTAACAGTGGCAAGAGCTACCTGCGCCCCTCCTATGTGAAATTTTGAGGTTCTCTAAGACTTCCTTTCTCATCTTACAGTCTGCTCTGTTAATTTGCTTTGAGGGCCTGGCCACAAGTTAGCGGTGGTTTTAAATCTTCTCTACCAGAGGACAAAAAGCTATAATATATTTATTAGGATTAACATTGTTTATGTTATTACACAATGTGACGGTGGATTTGCAGAGCACATGAGTCTTTCACATGAAGGCTAAGTAAGCTGTTTAGGTTTGAGTTGGTTTATGTCGCATCAAATGTGTAAATAAAGCATGTTGGTTGCTAGTCAGTGTGCGTCTCTTTGGTTGGTCGGTCAGTGTGTGTCTGCCCCTCACCTGGCTGCACCACCACAGAGAACTATAAACCATAAAAATGTTTATTTCACAAACACCTTCGATGTAAAACACAGTGGGAGCTATTAATGTGTACACAAAGAGAAAATGGTTGTAGAACTGTGAACACTCAGAACTCTTTGGTTGATTAAATTGCCCTTGCATGGTTAAAAGTTTCTTCAGATTGATGGAGAATGTACTATAGATGGTTCTATATTGAACCTTTATGAATAGGGTACCATATACCACCAAACACTGTTACTCTATTGTTACAAGCTTGACATCTTAACAATAGCGGAACTTTTTGGTGGTATATAGAACCATTTTCTTTAGTAAAGAACCCCTGAAGAACCATCTATAAGAGTATTTGCTGAGAGTCTTTCAGTTAATGTCTTCTTACCTGCAGGAATACACTACACAACACTGCATCCTATTTTCTCTGGAAAGGGCACCCTTTGGGACACTGTCATGTAGGGGGGGCATAGAGGGCACTTCATAACGCCACTGTTTCCCATTGGAAGGGCTCTTTATAGGGCACTGCATCATATTTTCTCCACTAGAAGGACACTCATTTAAATACATTATTGAATTTTCTTGCTCTAGAGGACACACTATCATAATTTATTGCATGTAGGGGGCACCCTAGAGGGTGCTCAAGCCTTTTTCCCCATGTGAAGGGCAGCTATTAGTGAACTTCCTCTCATTTTTGCCATTCAACAGGACACTTTATATTTTTCAGCCACCCCCACCCTCTCTCTAAGCCTGCCAGTGTTGACAGCCTTTTTTCCTGAAGGCATCAGAAAGCTCTTCAATCTTGACATGATGATACCACACAGTCAAAAACAAAGATCAAACCAGACCAGATGTCAGAGGTTTAAAGAAGACGGTATGGTATATTAATCAGATAATTAGAAAATACTGTAATGACTAATTGTAACTGATTGTAATTTTTAACGACCAAAATTCAAAAAAGAGGAAACAAAAACAGCCCTCAATAGGTTAAGTATAGGAAGTACAATAACTTAAGAATTTCCACCCCATCTGTGGGGGCGTGGCTGCATGTTTTGCGTGTATGTAAAACCCAGACAACCCAGACCTCATCTCCTCACTGCAGCATTTAATCATGCTACTTCACATCTCTGCACTGCTCTACTTCCTCACTTTGTCAAGTAAGACCCTTTCCATCATTTCATTCTGCTCTACAGCAGTACCCGTGGCATTCATTTGTTGTTTTTGTTTCTCAGGAGCCATGGACAGTGGTATTGTTGGAGGAAAGGAAGCTAAACCTCACTCCAGACCCTACATGGTGTCTGTTCAGCATAATGGACGTCATACATGTGGAGGAATACTCATCAGAAAAGACTTTGTACTGACTGCAGCCCACTGTCTAAAGTGAGTGTCCGCTTTAGTGCTCATCATGAAAGGATAGTAATGTGTTGCATGTAAGATCGCATCAGTAACCACAAGAAGGTGGCTTTTTTTTTTTACTGACCTCAGATTTAGAAGCACACGCTAGGCTGCAACAACATTCTTAAGAAAGCCAAAAAGGATTCTTTAGAGTGATATCAGTACTCAAACAGATAAATCACTAGTCAATCTATTTAAGCACAGAGATAAAATACAGATGAAAAATTCAATAAAATGCTGTACACTTTAAAAAGATGGTTCGCAAGGGTTCTTTAGTAAAGAAAATGATTCTATATAAAACCATAAACGCTCAAAAAATCCCTTGCGTTATGAAATGGCTTTTCAGATTGATGGTGCTGCAGATGGTTCAGTAAACAATCTTTTTGAAAAGGGTTCTTCCATTGTTACAAGCTTGACATCGTAACAAAAGAGGAACTCCTTTTGGTGTCAGAGAGAACCATTTTCTTTACTACAGACGTTTTTATTGTGGTCGATTCTCTTTTTTTTGTAATTTGTCATTTTCTTACATATACTGTGTGGATTATTATGACCACAGAGTTCAATTTTTTTCATCTGTCCAGAGAACCTGCTAAAAGTAACTATATGGTAACAGGAAATGCGTGGACAAATTGAGTTTGAGTGTTTTTAGTCTATATCTATGTAAAGTTTAGGCCCAACTATGTGCCATCTCACCAGTATAATTAGAGGTTGGTACACATTTTTTTTCAACCATCTTCTACAAACCTTCTACAAATCTTAAACAACCTTTCTAAATCGCATATAAACAGGGATCTCAACTTAGTGGTCCTGAATTGGGACCACAGTAACAGTACTGTCTATATGTATGCTTGTATGTCACAGCAAATGTGGGGAGGATTTACATAAAGATTTCAACATGTCATTTGTTTTTCTTTAATATTTATTTCAAGGGGTAAACCTTAATAACCTGTAAACAAAAAAAGATACTAGACTAAGTATGAGTGAGCACAATTTAACATTTAACATTTTCTTGAAATGTTGAGTTATATAATCAAACTTTCCTGAATAGGTTACTTTTGTTGCTGCTTCAAATATTTAACACTATATTATTCTTTGTGTAGTTGGTGGTAAGCCAGGAAAAATCTTTCTTTCTGTTCTTCCTTTTATTTCAGTCAATGAGATGTTTGTCACACAATGTAACCTGTAAACCTGGTATGCTTTACTATTCTTTGAACATTACCAGCAGAGCCGATCTAGAGGTCGTTCTAGGGGCTCATAATATAAAGAAAACAGAACCAAATCAGCAGAGAATCCAAGTAAGGAATTCCATCAGGCATCCAAACTACAATAAGTATACGACTGCAGGCAACTGGGAAAACCTGACTGTAGACATCATGCTACTTAAGGTACGACATGCTGGCCTTGGGCTTTCCTTCTTTATTGGTGATATGAAGACTTAAACACTCATTTCTCTAACTCGCTGTCTAAATTATGCCTTACAGCTGAAGTCTAATGCAAAGCTGAATAAGTTTGTTAAAGTTATGAAGCTTCCTGGGAAGAAAGACAAGACATCCGTGAAATGTAACATAGCAGGCTGGGGCATGAGACAGCCTAACAGCATGGAATCTAATGTATTGATCGAGACTTCACTCACAGTACTGCCTCAACCTGAATGTAAAGAGATTTGGCAGATTTACTATGACTCCAATTGCATGATGTGCACTGCTACAGCTGAAGACAACACTTTCTGTCAGGTATGGCAGTCTGGCACTTGGATCCATGGGGCTGCTTTAACTAACAAACTAATACAAATCATTAATCAAATACTGTACAAATCATATCTCCCTCTCTCTCTCACACAGGGTGATTCTGGAGGTCCTTTGATTTGTAAGTCTAAGCTGCAGGGCTTAGCCATCTACACATTTCGAGAGAGATGCAATGACCCTAGGTACCCTGGGGTCTCTCTCAAAATTTCCACATTCCTGGACTGGATTAAAAAGGTCATGGGCAAAGAGATCTGAGGCTATTAATATACCCCAGTGGAAACAAAACTGCTGTATTTTACATTTAGTTTTTAATAAAACTGACCATTTAAAAATGACTGATGTAATTTCTTTGCAGTTTGGGTCAAATGAAGCCAGGTGCATTTTAATATTCACAAACTTAAACATTCATTTAAGTCTCCTCTTTTTGTTCATTTGGATTTTGGCTGTAGCAAATTAAAGTGAACTAAACCTAGTAAACGAATGGCTAAATGGTGGAAAGGAGATCAAAACAATGTAAAAATGAATGTTCCTTTAGTTACTCATAGAAACTCAATAGATGCTGCAAATAATTTTCAAAGCATGCAAATTTAGTGTTTTTAGTAAAAACTATTCCTTACTTATACAAATAACTAAATTAGTGGGCACTTCATACAAATGACTCTCACTATTAAAAAAATACTACTTTATTGTAACAAAGAAATAATAGACACACACACAAAAAAAACATTATTCAGGGCCATAATTGGGATTTAAATCTAGCCACTTTGAGATAAATGCACTTCAGCTCCTCTGATTCAATCCTTTAAAGACAAAATACCCAACCACAGAGCTTCCTCCAGCTGGCTATTAGAGAGGCACTGTTATCTCTAAACAATCTAGAGCTCCAAGCCTGGACCTAGTGAAGTCCTAATGTGCGTTGTAAGAGATTCTGTGTTTGAACTTGCTCATCTGAAAGGAGTCCACGTCTCCTCAGCTTTCTTTCTTTTTGGACTTCAGAAAGGGCTGGTGAAGAACATCATGCAGCCTTCTTGCCTAATAAAGACAGGCATTAAATGAGAATTTATGTATGTACGTTTAAAAATGACAAATATAACCTAAAAAACTGTGTACAATCTCTCTGTTGAACTGACCTTTTGAGGGCCGAGTCCAGGACACAGCAGTAGCTCTTCCTTTGATGCATTAATGATGCCCTCCAAAGACTGTAGAGAACACAATGCATATTAAAACAGTGAATCCAATTAGAGTAAATATTCTATTAGTTGGGCAGTTTGTCTGGAGGAAAGGCACAATCATGTTCATCCAGAACAAGTGCTAAATGTTCTTACAGAGAATGTGGAGAGCAGCGTGATGGAATCAGTCTTGTTGATGGACTTCACTGTGGTTAGACAATCAGTAACCTGCCAGGTTGGAAGAGAATAACAGGTGGTCATGTTCAGAGTAGTAGTATATTGGTTCATCTGGTTGAAATTCTTCCTCAGCTATGAGTTTTATCAGTGAGTCATATGCCACATATAAACGCAGATACACAATGTACAAATGTTAGAAATGGCATTAACATAAGCTTGAATCATGGGTGTTTCAGTCACATTTTCAGTCAGTTTGTGAAAAAGCAGACATTAAGGAACAGCCAGTCTTTTGGTGTTAGTCTAAGCTCAACATGGACACCAGATCAATTGTTGTGCACTCTCTCATATCACCTGAGACGTCGCATGACTCCGCCTTGTTCGCAAAACAAGCCCTGGACCAGCTGGTACACAATAGTGTAAATAGCTGTAATATTTTTCATTCCAGCAGTGTATGATAGTCGAAGGCACAAGAGTATGGGATGCACACATGAGACAAATGACATCTGAAGAAAGGTGACAAAGCTTCAATTGGCATTCTATTCGAATTTACCATTCCATCTTAAATGCAATACAAATTCTAACAAAAAAAACTGTTAAAGCCAATTTCAGCCTTTTTAAAGATTGAATTTCTTGCTGGGCCTCTTTGACAGCAACATTGATGTAGGTTTATATACATACTGTTCACTTTATTACTATTTTGCACAATGAACATATTTTAGATTTACAACCCCAATTCCAATGAAGTCGGGATGTTGTGTAAAACGTCAATAAAAACAGAATACGATGATTTGCAAATCCTTTTCAACCTATATTCAATGGAATACACTAGAAAGACAAGATATTTAATGTTCAAACAGATAAACTTTATTGTTTTTTGCAAATATTCACGCATATTGAATTTGATGCCAGCAACACGTTCCAAAGAAGTTGGGACAGGGGCAAAAAAAGACTGGGAAAGTTGAGGAATGCTCAAAAACACCTGCTTGGAACATTCCACAGGTGAACAGGTCAACTGGAAACAGGTGAGTGTCATGATTGGGTATAAAGACAGCATTCCTGAAAGGCTCAGTCATTCACAAGCAAAGATGGGACGAGGTTCACCTCTTTGTGAACAACTGCGTGAGCAAATAGTCCAACAGTTTAAGAACAATGTTTCTCAACTTACAATTGCAAGAAATTTAGGGATTTCATCATCTACAGTCCAGAATCTGGAGAAATCTCTGCAAGTAAGCGGCAAGGCAGAAAACCAACATTGAATGCCCGTGACCTTCGATCCCTCAGGCAGCACTGCATTAAAAACTAACATCATTCTGTAATGGATATTACCACATGGGCTCAGGAACACTTCAGAAAACCATTGTCAGTGAACACAGTTCGTCACTCCATCTACAAGTGCAAGTTAAAACTCTGCCATGCAAAGTGAAAGCCATATATTAACAACACCCAGAAACGCCGCCGGCTTCTCTGGGCCCGAGCTCATCTGAGCTGGACTGACGAAAAGTGGAAAAGTGTCCTGTAGTCTGACGAGTCCACATTTCAAATTGTTTTTGGAAATCATGGACATCGTGTCCTCCGGGCCAAATAGGAAAAGGACTGTCCGGATTGTTATCAGCGCAAAGTTCAAAAGCCAGCATCTCTGGTGGTACAGGGGGTGTGTTAGTGCCCATGGCATGGGTAACTTACACATCTGTGAAGGCACCATTAGCGCTGAAAGGTACATACAAGTTTTGGAGCAACATATGTTGCCATCCAAGCAACATCTTTTTCAGGGACGTCCCTGCTTATTTCAGCAAGACAATGCCAAGCCACATTCTGCACGTGTTACAACAGCGTGGCTTCGTAGTAAGAGTGCGGGGACTAGACTGGCCTGCCTGCAGTTCAGACCTGTCTGCCATTGAAAATGTGTGGCATATTATGAAGCGCAAAAACAACTTAGACCCCGGACTGTTGAGCATTTAAAGTTGTACATCAAGCAAGAATGGGAAACAATTCCACCTACAAAGCTTCAACAATTAAGTGTCCTCAGTTCCCAAACGCTTAGAGTGTTGTTAAAAGGAAAGGTGATGTAACACAGTGGTAAACATGACCCTGTCCCAACTTCCTTGGAATGTGTTGCAGGCATCAAATTCAAAATGAGTGAATACTTGCAAAATAAAGAAAAAAAGTGTTATCCGTTTGAACATTAAATATCTTGTATTTGTAGTGTATTCAATTAAATATAGGTTGAAAAGGATTTGCAAATAATCATATTCTGTTTTTATATATGTTTTACACAATGTCCCAACTTCATTGGAACTGGGGTATATATTAAGCATCTAAAATATTTTTTCAGTAAAATATACATATGATATATACTCAAACCATCAGAAATGTTAGTAATACCATAATATCAGTATATATCCATATACTGCCCACTACAATTTCAATAAATCATGTGTGTGCATATGTGCAGCTAGTGTATTCTGACCTTAGAGAGGTAATCCTTCTCTACTTGCTCTTGAAGTAGATCTGCAGGCTTCTTCTCATAAGATTTGTATGTCTCCAAGTAACGACCAGCTTCTTCGGGGCTTTAAAAAAAACGCACACAATTTTTTTGGTAATTGTTATTTTATAGCAAAGTGTTACAGGTGGCAATGCAGCTCGCAAAATTGAACCTGTTTCCTGAGCTCACCTCCAGGCCAACATGAGCGTGCAGTCAGCCATGATGCAGATTCGGGCCAGTTCCTTCAGCGCATGATGAGGGTCTTTCTGAATCAACAAGAAAATAACAATGGGCAGAATGTTCTTAAAAAGCTGTTTCTCAACCCTGTCCAGCAAAAAATGAAACAGAAATGGAAAGTGAAGAAATCTATGAAATACGTGGCCCAATCTGACTTAAGGGAATGTCGGCCGTGACAGACACAGTTTTGAAAGAGAGGGTGAGAGACATGCAGACAAAAAGTGAGGTTCACAAATGAAAATCAAAGACAAACATCAAAGTCAGAAAGAGAATCAAAGCAGAAAGCCACAGACTGACAAGTCAGCTAAGAATTGTAACAGGATCTACATGCAAGCATGACACACACCTATTTAAACTCTAAAAAACATAGCTTGGAAAGATCTCGCATCTCCAAAATGATAACTCGACAAGAGAAGGAAAATATATTTTTACTACTGTACTTTTAATGTAAGTTAATGGAACTTGAATGAAACAATGTAAAAGACAACAGGCATTTTCAAATTATGTCAAAAACTGAAAAACAACAAAATTGGACATACAAGGTTTTGTAGCTATAGCACAATAGCAGTTATACACACACACACATATATATATATATATATGACTTAAAACAAGTCAAAATGAGGCTCAGTATTGTGTGTGGCCTCCATGTGCCTCCCTACCATGCCTGAGCATGCTCCTGATGAGGTGGCGGATGGTCTCCTGAGGGATCTCCTCCCAGACCTGGACTTAAGCATCTGCCAACTCCTGGACAGTCTGTGGTGCAATGTGGCGTTGGTGGATTGAGCGAGACATGATGTCCCAGATCAATCGGATTCAGGTCTGGGGAACGGGCGGGCCAGTCCATAGCTTCAATGCCTGTGCAGCCCTCCAAAAAAATGCCACCCCACACCATGACTGACCCACTGCCAAACCGGTCATGCTGAAGGATGTTGCAGGCACCACGGCGTCTCCAGACTCTGTCACATCTGTCACATGTGCTCAGTGTGAACCTGCTTTCATCTGTGAAGAGCACAGGGCGCTAGTGGCAAATTTGCCAATCCTGGTGTTCTCTGGCAAATGCCAAGCGTCCTGCACGGTGTTGGGCTGTGAGCACAACCTCCATCTGTGGACATCGGGCCCTCATACCATCCTCATGGAGTCGGTTTCTAACCGTTTCTGCAGACATGCACATTTGTGGCCTGCTGGAGGTCATTTTGCAGGGCTCTGGCAGTGCTCCTCCTGTTCCTCCTTGCACAAAGGCAGAGATAGCGGTCCTGCTGCTGGGTTGTTACCCTCCTACGGCCTCTTCCACATCTCCTGGTGTACTGGCCTGACTCCTAGTAGCGCCTCCAGCCTCTGGACACTACGCTGACAGACACAGCAAACCTTCTTGCCACAGCTCGCACTGATGTGCCATCCTGGATGAGCTGCACTACCTGAGCCACTTGTGTGGGTTGTAGAGTCCGTCTCATGCTACCACGAGTGTGAAAGCACCACCAACATTCAAAAGTGACCAAAACATCAGCCAGAAAGCAGAAAGGTACTGAGAAGTGGTCTGTGGTCCCCACCTGCAGAACCACTCCTTTATTGATTGTGTCTTCATGGACATATGGAGATTATAAAAGGTTGATGTAACATGTAAACATTCTTAAGTTTCAAAACATACCCTTCACTCTCCCATCCATGTAAGGAAACAAATTTGTTCTTGTGATGTCATAAAAAAAACAATGGATTTACATATATCCCCTGGGGGTGGGAATCACCAAAGGACCCACAACACATTATCTTGATAATAATAATATTGTCACAATATGATATTATTGCGATTTTAAACGTATTGCAATAACATATTTTGTGATACACTGCGATTTACTACCTTTTTCCAGCTGCAAATACAACCAGGTTTTTGACAGCATTCTTCCTTTCCTGTGCTAAATATTGTCACACAAAATGTCACGATAACATAATTTTTTTACCCCACCCCTAACTGAGCCTGTAGCAGTTTACCTCTGCCTATAAATACTGAAATTGTAAAGATTTTCAGCCAAGTCTGCCTTTTGAGTGATGCAAAGCACAGAGCAGCCAATCAGGAAACATATATTTGTATTAAAAGCACAGTGACAAAAACAGCCTGCTTAATTGTACCTAATTGTAAGGGATAAAGAGAGGTTGGGAAATGGTCATATGAAAATGTATTATGATTGTTTCTGGTACATGATAACATAAAAAACATCATAAGTGAACCTCAGTGATAAAAAAAAAAAAATTAAAAAAAATTGCAAGATATGAGCCATTTAATGATGTTTGATGTTCAGTTTTCTCTGTCACTTCTGAATCTTCTACAGCTCTGTCTACTTATCATTTGAAAACTGTTAGGTTGCACATATATTAATATAGTATATAATATAGTACCATATTAAAATCATTTTATACAATTGCCTGCACCCAAACTGGCTTTATATTATTAAAATATATTGTTAAGCATATATTTCAACAGAGTTCAGTAGAAATTAATGACTGCTCACCACATCAACCTGCACAAGCAACACTCGGAGTGTGAAAGATTGCCCCAACTGCTTCAGCCGCTCATGGATGTAGTTTGGATTCAGGTTATGGTACCGCAAACTGTAGGTATAGAAAAAAGACAGATTGCAGATTGTTGCCTTAGTTGCCTTCTTTTGGGGGGAATAAGGTACTTTTTTCACGTTACATGAACAATGCTATAGGAAATCTATTTTTGTCATTCTGTGGGGCTAAATATATTTAACAATGCAACTCTGTACCTAAAATGGGTCTTTTCTGTTCTCCCCCTTCTGTGAATTCTGACTAATTTCTTTGCAAAAGCATGAGGAGTGCGCTGTGGTTTCACACCTCTGCTGACGCTGAAACACTGCACATAACGCACAAAGACACTACCTGAGAAAGAGAGCACATGTTGTTCGACCCAAGACATAGTCAGGCACCACTTCTCCAAATTCCCATGGAACACTCCTGACAAACTTCAGGATCGGGTTTCCTCTCTGCAGTGGTGGCACATAAAACATACAAATACAAATAAGCCACAAGGCTATGCAGACAAATGCATACTGCCAAAACATGAACAAGACAACTGGACTAGTCTCACTGGTCTCTCAAATCTGAGAAACAAAATGCCTGTGAAATCTGAGAAACAAAAATTGTTCTGGTGCAAATTTTTGTCTTTTTTGTCCATTTCCTTTTCTCCATTTTCTTTTTTGTCCATTTCCTGCAACTACTTTCTGATCCATAGCAATGAGTTGTCTTGAAAGAGCAGTAATCTTTTAAACTTGTTTTTTTTTATTGTTTTGTTTTGATTTCCTCCCTTCCTTATTCAAGTGGATGTTCGCATTTCTAATTTCCTCAGAAACATTTCCTTTAGCTATTGTAGATGTACATGAGAAAGAAATCTGTGAGACTGCTGGTGCGTTTGGGTCATTGCTTGTGTGAATGTTAGTGTCTATTTGAAAGAGGATATCATTTCAGTGACACATCTGGGAACAGATGTAGGCTGGAAGGACACAGATATAACTCACTGGCTTTAAGATTGAGAAGACTGAAGCGCTAAATTGCTAGTAGACACAAAAGTAAAGAGTGATTAAATGAAAGAGAGATGACATACTAAGAGATAAGGGCTTTTGAGTAATTTATTTTGTTTTCTTTACTTTGAAAAATGAATAACCAAATGGCCATTTTGACTAGAAATTAAATAAGCAAAGATCTCAGACTTTTGCACAATAATATTTATAACTCCACAAACTATATACAACACCTTCTCAATGACATGCCACAATACCCGCACTTTATGATTCTGACACACAAAACAGCTCCGTACCTGTCTAGGGCTGACAATTATGCTGTTCCCTGACCCTAACAGATGTGGGGTAACACGGAGTTCCTCAGGGCCTTGACCTTCCTCCTTTTTCTTCTCTCCTTCTTCCAGAACCTCCTTCTGCATCTTTGAAACTGCAGTGGTTTCCACTTTACTGGGTCCCGGACCCTCATGCTCACTTGTTCTGGTCTGAGGTTGTCCAAAGTCTGTGGAAGATTTTGTAAACGATTCACATTTGGGAGGCATATCCACTTTCTTCCCTGCATCTCGGGGCGCATCTTGTGTGTTTGGTCCTTTGGCAGCTTCTCTGCTTTTGCTGTGGACAATAAACTCTGCATAGGATAATGGCTGGCCAGCAGCTTGGGGGGCACTGTGGGTGGACGACGTCTCTCCATGGCCTCCTTTTGACGAGGGCTTGAAAAGAGATGCCACCTGCGAGGACACATTGAATGTTTTACATCAAACAAACTGCAGTTTCACACGCAAAGCCGGTGAGCTTGCGGAAAGGAGATCATTTGTTACCGTAGTTACAAAAATATTTCTGTGACCGGTGAAGCGATTTTTACCAGCTGAGTTAGTGTTACGTCAAATACTGACGGTGCTAAAATGCAGAAAATACTAAATGTTTCCCTGCAGAAAGCTAGCCAGGTTAGCTAACCTCTGGACTGTAAAACAGTAAAAATCATTTTGCGCTCTTATTTGTGGAGCAAAATGTTTGGTTCACTCCTGTTTGTCATTTAAATACAGAACTATGCTGTAACAGGTAGGAGCTACTAGCTAGCGTTGCTCTGCCAGAACGAGGCTAACGTCGGCTTCTCATTCACCTGCTTCTTGTTCGAATTTCCCCGTTCCGCCTTAAACGGTGCAGCGACTATTACAACGCCTCAGGCGCCAGAATGTTACTGCTGCCCCACTTAAGGTGGAACGGGAAAAATTCGAAAAACAAGCTGATATAGAGACTACAGTTAGCAAGCTAGCCAGCTAACTTGCAAAAACAGAGGCTGGGAATCTCAAATGAAGCCGAATTATAATTACAGGTTAAATTACCCACCGGACTTCTTTCCCTGCTGAAAGCAGAATCGTCAAGATTTATTTTAAATTTCTTGTTTTCCATTCCTCAAAAACGGAAAACGGAGTGTGACTCTATACTGTTTATATTAGACGCAGCTGCTGTTGACAAGGCGCCACAGACAGGTCTGTTTGTCGAGCACAGACGCATCGATGGCCACATAGACCATTTACGTGTATGGACCGAAAGGGGGCGCCACAGTACTCCTGTTTTCCGCCTGAAGAATACTGACTGCACATCTGTTCCTGGGATTTCACACTGGCTTTAGTTACACTGTGAGAGGTCTACTTTCATTGTCTCACAAACACAAAGCTTTCACTTCAGTTAAGTAATCACATGTTTTTCATATTTTAATAAAAAAAACGAATTATTTTAGTCCCGAACAGCGAACCGTGTTTGAAAATGAATTACCAGCAGGAAAATGGTAAAACTATCTTTAGAAATTGAAAGAAGAAAAGTACGCAAGCATATTTCATCTGTTTAATCCCTAAATCCTTTCCTGTCACTTTTAAATTTGTGTCTTAAAATTTACTAACAGCTTTGTCCCTGATGTCAGTTTGACCCCAAAAATTTTAAACCTCCAGAAAAGAATTAGAATTAAAATTGTTACCGAGGTTATGTGTCAGGTATCTCTGCAAAAAAAGTAATTTAATCCCTTAAAATCACAGGCTTACCACATACTAAAGGGACTTCAGTGCAAACTGGTGGAGCTGTTCTTAGGTTGTAGGAGTGTGTGGTGGTGGGCCCTGGCCATTTATTGGGGTTAAACACTAAATGGGGCTTGCATGTTCTCCTCGTGGCTGCGTGGGTTTCCTCCGGGTTCTCCGTTTTCGTCCCACAGTCCAAAGACACGCAGGCTAATTTGACATGTTAAATTGCCCCTAGGTGTGAGTGTGTGTGGATGTGTCTGTCGGTCTGCCCTGCGATGGACTGATGACCTGTCCAGGGTGTATCCTGCCTTCCACCCAGTGACTGCTGGGATAGGCTCCGGCTACCCCCGGGACCCAAAAGGATAAGCGGCTTAGACGATGTGCGTGCGTGTGTGTGTGTGTGTGTGTGTGTGTGTTAAGTGAATTGCTATGCTGTTGCTATTTTAAGTCATTATTTTGAGATGCCAAGTTGTTATTTTGAGAAATATTTCAAAATAATGACTTAGCTTAATTTAAGAATAAAACACAATAATAATAATAATAATAATAATAATAATTATTATTATTATTAAAGGCGATATTTCCCAGAACAATGTCAACTAAAAAGATTTTTTCTGCCGGCATTAAAAGCAGTTCTGTGATCTACCGATAGAGGGTGCTGTAGATTAAAAAGGGAAACAGCATAAAGCGCGTTGCTAGTTAATGAATTAAAACAAATGTTTGCGATTGTGCTCCCAGCAAACTGCAGTGTATTTACTGTATTTATTTCTTTGTTTGTATATTTGTATTGTTGATCATGCTCAGAATAGAGTTTCTCTGTATTAAACTGTAGTCTTTTTGAGTCTGATTAAGTTATTTCCTTTGATTGCAT
Organism: Pygocentrus nattereri; assembly: GCF_015220715.1. Taxonomy (NCBI): domain Eukaryota; kingdom Metazoa; phylum Chordata; class Actinopteri; order Characiformes; family Serrasalmidae; genus Pygocentrus; species Pygocentrus nattereri. Next base: position 34,856,094 of record NC_051216.1, read on the forward strand.
TATAGATTCATATTTTTTTCTTGTTCTTTTGTCTGTACATACCTCAGGTTTCTCTGTAATCTATTGGTAACTAGCAAAAATACTTTCTCTAGATAGACAAAGCACTTCTTGTAAGTCACTCTGGATAAGAGCATCTGCTAAATGCTGTAAATGTAAAGGTACCTCATAAAAACCCAAGGAATGTAATTGGGAATCTGATTTGAGCAGTTAGAGAAAGCAAGAAAAGGGAAGTATATATTACAGCTCCAAAGCTTGCACCTCATCCCAAATGCAGCATCTTATCTGTGCCTAATGACACACTCACTCACACTTCAGCTTTATTGTCACCGACGAATTCCCAATAAAAATGACCTTGTGCTTGCATTTTGCCATGCAGTGATAAAAGGTCTGTGATGGCATTAATCAGCAGGGGCCTCTTTAGAGAACAAGTTCCCTCAGTCTTTTGTAAAATTCTGCACCAGGGACATCTGCCACATGACCAGTCCAGTGCAACATGGCAGCGGCCTGCATCCAGCTTGTGTTGCTGAAGTAATGGTGATGATGTCATCAAGGCCATCGTTCGCCTGTCACCTCAGATCACAACTTATTAGATCACACAAACAGGCCCACAGAGAGAGAGAGAGAGAATTAAAGGGGAATTTCTTCTGAATTAAATGTTACGATGTAAATACATCATTCAGAATTGTTCATAGTGGTGGTGATAGTAACCAGACATCTGAAGAGTAGATACACTCTTAAAAAAGATGGTGAAAAAATGTTTCTCTGTAGGACCACGAACACTCAAACAAACCAATGATTAAATGGTTCTATGAATTTTTTAGTGTTGTAAATGATTTTATATAGAACCTTTTTAAAAATGTTTCTGTACGACACCCAAACTGGTTCTTCTGTTAAATCTGTTTTAAGCTTGTAACAATAGAAGAACCCTTCTAAAAAGTTTCTATATAGAAACATCTTTAACATATTCCATCACATTTACAATCAATCTGACGAACGCTATCATGATGCAAAGAACTCTTTAATCATGCAAAGGGTTCTTTAAGTGCTCATGGTTCTATATAGCACATCTTTACTAACGAAAACATTGATTTTTTAAAATAGTGTACAGGGAGCTGTAAGGAGAAATAGCACTATATAACACTATAGCATTTAGCACTATTTTACCATTATTGACTTTACATATATAAACTCAGAAGATACAGGTAGATTGCTTTGGGTAGTAAAAAATGTCTATATTTATGTTGTGGACATTGTGACCCCTGGTTCTTATTCCCACCACTATAATGAAGTCCAAGTTGGAATTAAAAAATTTTGGAACATCAATAGAATTCCTCTTTAATTTTTATTTTCCAAATTTTGCCTTAAACTTGGCTCCGCTGTGGTTCTCTACTAATACAGTAAAGCAGACAGATGGCAAAACATTCATAAATCCTTTAATTAGTATATAAATACATAGGAATGCATCCCTATCAGTCAATAAAGCTACTTTAGCCACTCCCTGAGTTGCATCATCACTGTCTTATCAAGTGTTGATCAAGTGTTTTGGCACCATTTCCGAATACTAGCTCCAGTTTTACTTGTGTGAAAATTACATGACACATGAAATGACCAATGGAAACTAATGAAAAATAATAATAAAATTAGTCTTATATTAACAAGCAGTAAAAAAAAATCTTTCTGCCATAAAACTATTTTGTGGATTGAAGGCTTTCTTGTGACAGTCCCAACACACTTATGCTTAGCTACATATTCCTCTTTCTATGGTGGAGTATATGGTACTTTTGTGTTACATTAGAGGTTATCTAATTAAGAAGCTTAAAGTGTATGGGACAGCTGTATTTTAGGCACTTTACACTGTAGGGGGCTATGTTTGTGTATGTATGTGTGGAGGATTCGGGACGTCCCGTCAAAGGCCCAGGGTCCCACAGACAGATGGTGTCAGCTTCATTCTGAAAACACTGTACAGTGTGCCAAAAACAAGTACACACACACAACACCTCTGGCATCACTCCAGCACACGTCAGTCACTTCAGACGCCTGTCACAGAGTGAAACACACTCAAACGCATTGTCTGATATAACTACAGTTATGGCAGTTTTCAACTAAACTCTGTTATACCTGCTTCCTTAAGTGGACTTGGTAAATGCCCCTACAATGATAGAGTGTTCATATTTTGTTTCATAATGTGGAGCGCAAATGTTTTTCATTAAAAGGCCCATATCCTACATTTTCTTGTATTGTTTCCAATAAGGCTGGTTTTATGTATCAAAAGTGGTTATAATTCATTTTACATGATTATTTTCCAACCTCTTTTTATCCTTTTAAATAAAATAGACTGTTTATGTTGCTGATATAAGATAAATGAACTGTTGTGATTAGCTGCCCTGTGTTTTTCCCCATTCAAAAACTACTCAGAGCTGAAACACTTCAATAGAATAGGCAGAGCTAAACTGCTGTTGGTGGAATTTATGGATATATGAAAGTTGGGTCTCATGACATCACAGATACAAAAAATTCAAAATGGACTGTTTTTGCAGCTTAGTTTTTCTATATGGACCATAAGGTCTAGATCAGGGGTGTCAGACTCAACTTACAAAAGGGCCATATTGAAAAACTCAGCAAATCTCTGGGCCAGCTTTGTATTTTCGTTTTTACTTAACATTGTGCCATGACCCGAACGGGCCATTGTTTATTTAAAGCATGCCAAGGCTGCAACAACAAAATAGGCACTGAATATGTCTTCAAAAATAATTCTAAATAATAATAAATGGCTTTTCTTTTTGCGTAACTGGCCGCCCATAGATTGTTGTATTTGTATGTTGCAGCACATGCTGGGGACTGTAGTGTATCTCAGGGAGAAAGAAGCTACTAAAAATAAAAATTTTAATAATTTCGCAGGCCTAATAGGACTGTGTCACAGTACGGAATTGGCCTGTGGACCTTATGTTTGACGCATGGGGTTTAGGTAGTGAATGGTACGTTTAGCAAGTAAACAAATAAGTAAATAAATAGAGCAAAGAAAGTTTGTTTCTCCATTTAATTCAATGTACATTTTTTGTATGTTTGTTTCCTTTTATTTTGCTTTAACTTTTGTTAAATCTAAAATTCAGTGCTACTTCTGCACATTTTACTAACTACTACTTAATAATGAATATGTCTACACAATTCTAACAGAACCTCCATTTTGTTGCCTTATTTATTTACTTTAACACCTTTTGAGAAAGCTAGCTGTCCTTTAAACTGTGCGAGCATTTCATGATGAATGAAGCAATAGAAATGTTCCATAATTACATAAAATAAAAGTTAATTACATTAACATACATAAAAGTTTATTACTTCTAATGTAAAATGACCAGTGATTCACTGCCCCTAACTTATAAAATCCAATGTGTTGATTGATTTCAGTCTGAAAATGTTCATTGAGATTATGAATTCTGATGATTGCTGGTGATTCTGAACATCATTACATCGTCAGTCGTACTTCTTTTGATTTACTCTTCATTTTAGATTTGTAGTCTCGGCAAAGAGAGAGGCAGATTAAGGAGGAGTTTGATAAGCTTCACCAGTTTCTACGAGATAAAGAGGTAGCCAGGATAGCTGCACTGAGGGAGAAAGAGGAGCAGAAGAGTCAGAAGATGAAGGAGAAGATTCAGAAGATGAGCAGAGCGATATCATCACTTTCAGACACAATCACAGCCAACCTTTCTTCACTAATTTTGGCTTCATATTCACATTCATATATTTGATACTTAAATAAATCTATTTATGTTTAAATATATATATTTATGTTTTACACAGCATCCCAACTTCATTGGAATTGGGGTTGTACATTATATCATAATATCTTTCATTAAAACATAAAAATGTTTACTTGATTGCAGTAAATATGCATTTCAGTAGTGACAATTCTCAAGGTTACACACAGTTGTTCTGAGTTCGGTAATATTTACTTCAAAACAATGGAATCTAACTGCTCACCAGGTTGTCATGAGGTACAGGGATAAACTTTATTGTTTTTTGCAAATATTCACTCATTTTGAATTTGATGCCTGCAACATGTTCCAAAGAAGTTGGGACAGGGGCAACAAAAGACTGGGAAAGTTGAGGAATGTTCAAAAAACACCTGGTTGGAACATTCCACAGGTGAACGGGTGAGTGTCATGACTGGGTATAAAGGGGGCATCCCTGAAAAGCTCAGTCGTTCACAAGCAAGGATGGGGTGAGGTTCATCACTTTGTGAACAACTGAATGAGCAAATAGTCCAACAGTTTAAGAACAATGTTTCTCAACATGCAATAGCAAGGAATTTAGGGATTTCATCATCTACAGTCCATAATATCATCAAAAGATTCAGAGAATCTGGAGAAATCTCTGCTAGTAAGCGGCAAGGCAGAAAACCAATATTGAATATGCCAGTGACCTTCGATCCCTCAGGCAGCACTGCATTAAAAACCGACATCATTCTGTAACCCAAATTATCACATGGGCTCAGGAACACTTCAGAAAACCATTGTCAGTGAACACAGTTCGTTGCTCCATCTACAAGTGCAAGTTAAAACTCTGCCATGCAAAGCGAAAGTCAGATATCAACACCACCCAGAAACGCCGCCGGCTTCTGAGATGAACTGACACAAAGTGGAAAAGTGTCCTGTGGTCTGACGAGTCCACATTTCAGATTGTTTTTGGAAATCATGGACGTCGTGTCCTCCGGGCCAAAGAAAAATAGGACTGTCCGGGTTTGTTATCAGCACAACATTCAAAACCCAGCATCTCTGATGGTGTGGGGGTGTGTTAGTGCCCATGGCATGGGAAACTTGTACATCTGTGAAGGCACCATTAATGCTGAAAGGTACATACAGGTTTTGGAGCAACATAAGCTGCCATCCAAGCAACATTTTTTTCAGGTGACGTCCCTGCTTATTTCAGCAAGACAATGCCAAGCCACATTCTGCACGTTACAACAGCGTGGCTTCGTAGTAAAAGAGTGCGGGTTCTAGACTGGCCTGCCTGCAGTCCAGACCTGTCTCCCATTGAAAATGTGTGGCATATTATGAAGCACAATATACGACTACGGACTGTTGAGCAATTGAAGTTGTACATCAAGCGAGAATGGGAAAGAATTCCACCTACAAAGCTTCAACAATTAGTGTCCTCAGTTCCCGAAAAGGAAAGGTGTTAAAAGGAAAGGTGATGTAACACAGTGGTAAACATGCCCCTGTCCCAACTTCTTTGGAACATGTTGCAGGCATCAAATTCAAAATGAGTGAATATTTGCAAAAAACAATAAAGTTTATCAGTTTGAACATTAAATATCTTGTCTTGTAGTGTATTCAATTGAATATAGGTTGAACAGGTCTTGCAAATCATTGCATTCTGTTTTTATTTATGTTCCACACAATGTCCCAACTTCATTGGAATTGGGTTTGTATGTACAACTGTTCAAAGCTGTGTTTGCTGGTCATGTACTGTGTAGTGTTTCAGATTCTGCTCAAATTTAGCCAAAATTGTCACACCTGAAGCAGTCACTGCTGAAACAGTAGTTTTTTGTTTTAATGAAAGAGTGATCCATGTTATATATGAGGTATTTGCAGCATATTGTTAAGACATAAACTCTCTCTCTCTCTCTCTCAGTCCCTTTCTCTTTATGCCATTCATAAGCTACAGAGAAATATATGATGTAGGCAAGCAGTTTATCCACTTCAGGTTCTGGCAAGATCCCTAAAAAGTGGCATTTAGTGGCTTGTTAGCACCCTATCTCTCTCTCTCTCTCTCTCTCTCTCTCTCTCTCTCTCTCTCTCTCTCTCTCTCTCTCTCTCTCTCTCTCTCTCTCTCTCTTTCTCTCTCTCTCTCTCTCTTTCTCTCTCTCTCTCTCTCTCAGGCAGCATGCTGGGTGGAGTGTGTCGAGCTGTCAAACGGCCTGCTCCCGGGTGCGTGCCAGAGTGTGTGTGATATGGTGTGTGTGTGTGTGTGTGTGTGTGCGCAAGGGGGCAGAGGTGTAACGGCTCGATCCGTAGTGACCTGCCGTCGCCAGTGCAGAAAGAGGACAGATTGGCTCTCCAGCTGTCCAACTGAAGCCCTGCAATACCCCTCACTGAGACCACCACATGCCTTGATATTACACACACATTTACACACACATACACACTTACATAGACTCAACATATACACATAGAGAACCCTTACTGAAGCTATTGTGCTCTGAACCACTCTTACAGTCACATGCAAAAGTTTGAACATTCCTGCTCAAATTACGTTTTGTTTTGTTTTTTGTATGTAAATATTGTATTTTTATGTAAATTTCTATTTGTTTTCTGAGTTTGACATATTGAGAAAAAAGAACATATTTGGTTATTTTTCCTAATATGGTATATTCAACAAATAAACAGTAATTGTACTTTAAAGTCGGCATCCGCTGTAGAGGATGTGTTAACAAATTTTCACTTGGAAAATCATTAAAACATGTACACAGTGCTGTAGTGTTGTATACAAAAAGGTACACTATACATGTACTATCTATATGTAATCAAAATGTGTCCATTTCTATATTATATCTTAACTGTTGTGTATATCTTTTTGTAATTTAAAAATTCCAGTTACACTTTGCATTGTATTAAATATGGAGATTTTGGAGATACAAGCTTTTGTACTGACAGCAACGGCATGTAATTAGTTATTTATTACAATAACAATAAGAACTTTCTTTTTTTACATAATTTAAAAATGTCAGTGGCTTTTAAAATTCTGTATAAATTTCGTGATGAATTGACAGATAGAAATGTTCAAAATGACTGTAAAAAACTTTTTACATTAACTTCCATTGAAAGTGAAGAATGATTTTTGCTTCTGCAGTAAAGTTGCTATTTTGAATATTCAAGGTTTTCTTTAAACAGTAACAACATGTAAGTATTACTATGTAATAATAATATTTCTCTGATGTATTTAATATACTGCTGCTGTAGGAACAAAACCTCTCCAAAATGTTAACTTTACAGGAGAAGAAAAGAATGTTCTTAACTTTGAATAAAAGCTAAAGGAACTAGATTTTTGTCCAAGCGCATTTGGAGCATTTCTGTTGGTCCGCTCATCAAGAAATGTTGGCACATTGAAAAGTTCAGCTGGCATTTTTAAACTGTGTAAAAAATATAAATTGACAAAACAGCAGATACAAGTTTTGGTTCCGAGAACAGAGATGTAAGTGCATATATGTAGTAATGATTCATATGTATTATAAAATGGCAATTACCTAATATATAAATAATACTACTACTACTACTACTACTACTACTACTACTAATAATAATAATAATAATAATAATACTAATAATAAAAATTATAATAATAATACACACACATATTCAGACTCATAGCTGTAAAATATGCTTTTCAGCCACATATGCACCCTCATGTGCCATGTTACAATGACCTTTACATTTACTCAAGGGGCTCTGAACAGACTGCAGTAAACCTGCTCTACACACACACACACACACACACACAAACATTTATATAGACTTTTCATTGTCCCTTTTACGGTTTTGTGGCTATATTATGCCCCTACTATGTATAGACTGAAATACTCACAATATTTTTGTAAATATGTTTTTTTTGCTCTTTTTTTTGCTCTTTTTTGCTGTTGGCTACTAACATGTTCACTCAGTGTTACTGACCACCTCTTATTTTTCTTACACCAACAAGAACCTCTGCATAAGCCAAAAGTACATGCAGTCACCTCAAATTGTTCTGCTATAAAATGAGGCTTTAAATGACAAAATTACAATCTGTTTGTTGTCAGTGACTTTACAGAGGTGATAACAACTGTTTCCCTTTCTTTTACATCTCTGCTGCATCTGTTTCATTAGCTAAACGTGCACAGCTTAAAGCATTTCTTGATTCAACACACCAGATTCAGTACAGCCACTGTTTCAGATGATGGCCTAGTTGTCCCATTTATACTTACCCTTTTAGCTTAGCTAAAGTGCATGTATTTATGCTTTTCATCATTTCTGATACTCCAGCTACTGGGCCCAAAGGCCACTGCTGACTGAGTGAACAGCAAGTTTGCAGTAAAAATATTACATGTTCAATTTCGTCACGCATTCACACATAAGCACATAATTAACCATGTTTTCACAGCCAGGCTACAACACTGTCAGCCCCTGCTGCCCACTGCTGCACATTAGAATTCCCAGTTTGGCCTTGTTAGCTGTTCAGCACCTCTGACACACACACACACACACACACACACACACACACACACACACACACACACACACACACACACACACACACACACACACACACAGTGTCCTAACCTGGGACCAGCTATTCTCAACACTGCCTGTTAGCTACACTATCACAGCATGGTCCCTCATTGGCCCCTGGTGGATTCTTGTGTGTGTGTGTGTGTGTGAGTGAGGCAGTCTTTAGGGGTGGATGGGGACAGGCTGTGTGCGTCTGTGGACAGGCTGTTTCCCAGTTGTGACAGTGAGCAGTGCCTTATGATCACAATTAAAGAGAGAGAGAGACAGAAACATAGAGAGAGAACACATTGTTGTTGATAGAGAACAGAAAATTAAAAAGGAATGAAGACACGTGACACACCCCTCCAATAAAGACAAACCAAAAGAGACTTTATGTGTGATCATGGAACACAAATGAGGTAAGACAGTGAAAAAGTGAAAAAGAAAGATCTATATATTAGTCATTTGTTGGAGAGGGTTGAGAGAGAGAGAGAAGCAGCTGACAAAAAGAGTGAAAGAAAGAGAGACAGAACGCGAGAGAGAGAGAGAGAGAGAGAGAGAGAGAGACAGAGAGGATGTATATGAGAGGGAAGAAGCAAGTGTTGAAAAAAGGCAGGACACAATTATCAAGGACTGTGGAAACATCTCTAATTAGAAGGGTCTGAACCCAAGGGAGAGAGTGAAAGTAGAGAAAGAGAAGAAGGAGTAAGAGAGGTGCGGCCTATATCTCATTAGTGATCTGGGTAGGTCAACAAAACATAGACAGCCTCCATCATCAAAATAGATTTAACTCCTTAAACCTTTAGGTCCTCATTCTGAGAGCTCCAACACTTACATATTAATTTCACAGAAGTTAATTCTAGTTTACAAATAATTTATAGTCATTACTGGAAAATAATCCTGAAGAATAATACTTGAACAATGAGCCTACATTTTAACCCTCAGAATTCATTGCAATTGCTGTCAGCAACAAAAGCAGGGAGTAAATTCTTCTCATTTATATCTTTATTGTATCAAATCTTTAAAAAGTGCAGATTAAAAAAATAATAATTCATTACCCTTACATCATATTGTCATGCTGAAATGGAGATAACTTTTTTGGGCAGTGACAATATGCTGTCATGAACTGTCACTGATAGATGCTGTTCAGTGACATAACAGTGTCATTTTAGCATTACTTGTAATTCTCATGACAAATTCCATTATGTTTTATGCTGTGACAGTTTATATCACATGCTGATTTTTGTTAAGTGTACTCAAGTTACCTATCATGGCATCAAACACAGTGATGTATGTCATGGATATTTACCGATAATGATATCTTGACACAAGATACTGGATAAAATCTTTCATGACAACAACTGATAGCATATGACATCTGCCATGACATGCTTATGTCAGTATTATGTAGCAGAGTTCAGTGAAGTGCTCCTAAAAAATTATTCTTCACATTTTTCCCAGAGGTATGTCAATAAGTAGCAATGATGACCGGTGCCACATAGCGTCAATTATGGCCACTCTTCTGGTCACCCCACTTAACCCCGTAAATGGCCAGGGCCCACCAACAGGCCCCAAGTTTAATTATACACTTCTATAACCCAGCCCACCCAAACAATTGACTTTTTCTTAAATCTGCTCATTTTCATCTTCTTCATTTCTAAACCTTAGCAAAAGCTAAGCAAAAGCAAAAGCTTTTATCTGAAATGTGACATTCATAATAGAATGTGCTTCAAAGTAATGCTTACTAGGTAAGTTAAGTCTGTCAGAAGTTTTTACTGCTAACCTGCTTGAATTTTTTTTCTTCTTCTTTTAATTATGATTATTTTATTATTTCATTTTAATATTCTTTTTATCTTATTCTCCTTTTATTTTACTTGGATTTGATCAGATTTTATTAATGTTTACATTTTAGCTATATTTTAATTATTGTTTTATATTTTTTTATTTTTAATGTTTCACTTTTTATCCATACCTGATTTGAGTCTTTTTTTAATTTATGTTCTTACACATGATCAATCCCCTGCTCTGTATCAACTCGGCAACGTTGTAAATGAAGGTCACCTGCAATGTTCTCCGAAATTAAATAAAGGTTGATTGATTGATTGATTGATTGATTGATTGATTAAATATGTCCTCATCTTCTTTAGGCAGCTGTTTCATTCTTATCTTTTTGGCTCCACCATGTTTTTCTAGAGTGTTGTTCTGCTGTCTGACTTCACATGATCCATGTATAAAAATTCACACCATCATGCTGAATTTGATATGCTAATCTGTCAAGGCTTAGCTTTACTCGAATTTCAGTTCCACCTGAAACAGTGCTGCAGTTTGCTAGTGCTTACACAGGAATCTGAATGTTACTACTATATCTTTTAAGGTGGAATGGGCAATGAGAATATGAAGCTAACTTCAGCTTCCTCTGAGCTTCACGTAATCTCGATACATCTCTGTACATGATACGAGACCCAGACTCAGCAGACTGGGGCTTTATAGCATTTGAGGTGGGGGTTGCGAGTTTAACCCCTAAATTGCAACAGATATACACTTGGATGTAACATTTAGCATTAATCTAGTGTTATTGTGCTTATATTGGTGATTTTATGCATTAACTCCCAATAACCAGCCCAAAATGGGAATTCTCCCACTGGGTGTTCTCCTTCTGTCCCAGTTACCCACTTTGACTTTGGCTTGCTCTGATTAAACTAAACAGACAGGTGAGAATGCTAGTCACAATATTTATACTGATTTTGGTCATTTTGATTAATGAGTCAGCAAATTTTGGTTTTATGCATTAGGAAATTAGGAAAACCTGGTCACCACATGGTAAAAGCTCTTGCTGTGCACCTGGTCTTGCCTTTTTTGTGAAATCAAAATAAGCAATCAAAGTGAGAAGTGTATAACCAGTACCAGTCAATAGAAAATGAAATTTTAATATGAATGCCATTACTTCGGTGGCTAACTATGTAATTAATCATGCAACAGACTAATTACATTTAAATGCCATAGCAAAAAAGCAATAATGGCTCTAGACCCTTGTAAGGGTTAAAGGGGTTAAACAAGACATCATGAGTGCTTCGGCAGACACTAACTGTAGTGCTAAAACCCCTCGTGCACAAAGCCGAGACCTGTCGTGATCTTTCACTCTTGGTCTCGCGTACACTTTGATAGTAAACTGGGTCCCTACCCATAATGCACCCTGACTTCAGCCCTCTTCCCATGACCTACTTCCCTGGTTGAGCGGCACATTGTTGTGTGTGTTTTCGGGTGGCTGAATACACAGGCCTCCTGCTTTTCAGGCCTCTAAACAAGCAGCTAAACAACAGCATCAACACAGATTCTGTGTGTGTGTGTAACAGCATGGTGTCCGCACACTGCCGCCATTGTGGCCGCTCACATGCCGTATTGTTGCCGCACGACATCATCGCCTCACAGCAGCTGTTGCCGATGGAGACGGGCGTGACCGGATTGGGCCTGCCCCTCACTCTGTGCATGTGTGGCGCCTCTTTTAGACTCTGTCTGGTTTTGTTGGGGGGTATAAATAGTACAATGTTCTGATTCAATCAAAATTCAATAGGCAACAGCCCTGTGATTATGTTGCACTCACATACACGACTGTTCAAAAGTTTGAAGTCACATGTCATATTAACCCTTTAAAGAGCCTCTATCCTACATTCTTTTTGTGTTTTAGCTTTTCTCCTGAGGTCCAATTTGCCCGGTTTTCTAGACCAAACCCAGTCAAAATGTACTGTATTAGACCATGTTACAATTAAGCTGGCTGTTTTTGTTCTTGTGCCTTAAGACTTGAAGATGCCATGTGGAATCAGGAACACTTTGTAAAACCCTCATTAGTAAACACAGCTAATGCTATCTACTAATGCAAGTTAAGACTTTACTATGCGAAGCAGAAGCCATATATCAACAAGATACAGAATCACTGCCAACTTCTCTGGGCGAATGCCCATTTGAGTTAGAATGATGCAAATTGTAAATGTGCACCTTTGAATTGTTTTAGTAAGTAAATACAGTGACAAAAGCCAGTGTCTGTCATGGTATGGGAGTGCATTAGTATCAATGGCATGGGTAACTTACATATCTATGAAGTCACCATTAATGTTGAGGGGTACACAAGCTTTTTGGAGCAACATATGCTGCCATCTAGATGATGTCTTTTTCAAGGACGTTAAGGCCACATCCTGCATATGTTACAATGTAGTGCATGATGGGCCTGCCAGCAGTCCAGATCTGTCTCCCATTGAAAATGTGTGGTGCGTTATGACTGTTAAGCAGTTGAAGTGTTTTATATATATATAACACACACACACACACACACACACACACACACATACACTCACACACACGTATATAGATAGATAGATAGATAGATAGATAGATAGATAGATAGATAGATAGATAGATAGATAGATAGATAGATAGATAGATAGATATACATAGCAAGAATGGGGAAAATTCCACTTACACAACTACAACAGTTGATGCCCTCAGTTTCCAAAAGATGTACCAGATGTTGTTAAAAGGAAAGGTAATGTAACAGAGTGGTAAATATGCTCCTGACCTAGCTGTTTTGGTAATATTGCAGGCATCAAACTTATAATAAGCATATATATACAATAATCAATACAGTTAATGAGTTGGAACATTACATATATTGTCTTTGCACTGTGTTCAGTTGAATACAGCCAAATCACTGTTTTCTGTTTTTACTTGCATATACTCTCCCAACTTTTTGTAGTTGGGTTTGTGTTTTATACATCCATTTTCCCACTTCTCATCCTCCATCCTTCATCATTTTCATTTCTTCACCTCTAACCAGCAGCCCTTAAATGCCCATAAATTTCACAGCCACTGAGTCTCCAGTGTTCTATGAAATTAACGCATGTTTCTCACCTCGTCCCCACACACCCACCCACCCACCCACACACACACACACACACACACACACACACACACACATACACACACACACACACACAGGTTAAATTATCTCTCCTGTGCTGTCAGAGCTGCTCATTAGTGTAGGTATACACCCAGAGATTTAGAATTAGACTTACAGCACAGAAACACACCTGGCAACATTTATTCCAGCATTATCTTCATATGTGTGTGTGTGTGTGTGTGTGTGTGTGGTCATAGAGGGTCACTGGGGAAATTAAGCCCAATAGACTTGGTGTCTTGCTTTGTTATTGTTGCAACTGATTGCTAGTGCAGTGGAAACCCAGTCACACTGAAACCCCTACAATTCTCATGCCAGCTCTTCATACACATCTAGTACTATTCACATTCAGATACAGCTGTGGTGTCTGTAGAGACGTCGTGATTAAACTCTAGACTGCTAATTCAATATTAACCATTGTCATTGGTCATAATCATGTATAATGTCATAATTGTTATTATGAAATACTGCAGTCCTTGAGTTCAAACCTTCAAGACTTAAAGAAAAATTGTTTCTCACACAAGTTACATACTTGTTATGAGCTCAAAATTTATTTATGTATTAACTAAAGCCAGCCTCATTATCCAACATAATATTAAGCTAATCACGTTAGCTTGGCACTAACACACCATGGAAGGAACATTATCTTCATCAGCACTGGTTGAAAACAAGTGCAATGTCTGTCCTTAAAAGTGTGAAGAAAATTCAAAAGTTGAAATGTAATGACTTTATTAGCCCATCACACAGGTTCAGGTTCCTTGACTGATCGATTACATACATCAGCACAAAAGCCCTTGTTAGTATTTAACAAATATAGACTGTTTCCATCTCACAGGAAGTTCTGTCCAAAAGCCAGTCAATGCATTGTGGGGTGCATGAATGAGGTGGATAGAATGTATTTTATTATTTTTTTTGTTGTCACCTTTTGATGATAGCAATAAGCATCTTAAGGTCATGCATCAGTGATTTTATCATGGTTGTATTTTGTCAGGCATTAGTACTGCATTGCCTCTAATGTTTTTTTTATTATTATTATTTTAGCTTTTTCTCCCTTGTAGTTCATTAAATTAAGCCAACACAGTCTTTGGAAAATTCAGATTCTAAACTTTCAATCAATTCTACATTAATGAGTTTGTAAGTAAAGGAGGAGATATTTTATTAGAATTTTAAGTTGTTGAAATTGTATTGCTGTTGCTATTTGATGACATTGAAACAAACAGAAAATAGTGAGAGATGCTGTCTGGGACCTGTGGGTAGAGAATATAATTCAAATATAAATACAGAGATATGTTATTAAGCGACCTCCTTGATGAGTTCTTTAAGGAGTTTAAAGGGTTAATGTGAATCACTGAGTTTGTCTTAATGTCGATGTCTGTGATCACAGTCTGTTGAATATTTATTCATCTCTTATATAGTGAGAGTGTGTGAACTGAGTGTGTGTCAACAGTGTAAAGCATTTTGTTGAGATGAAAGAAGGAGACAGAGGAGCTCTGTGTTCTTTAGGACTGTAAAGTCTCAACAGAGGACAGAATCAGAGTGAAATGCTGTGTGTGTGTGTGTGTGTGTGTGGTGGGGGGGGGTGCAGGTGGTGTCTTGTTGCCAGGGCAATGGGTGGTGCAGTCTGGAGCTTTCTGTCCCCTTACACCCTGATCACAGCTGTGTGTGAGAGAACTGGCTAGAGAACACACACACACATAAAGATGAGCATCCTAGTGAAGTTCCGTAAGCAGAGTGTGCAGACTGGTTGACAGCTCTCTCTCTCTCTCTCTCTCTCTCTCTCTCTCCCTCTCACTTTCTCTCTTTCTTGTCCTTATCTGACTCTCTCATGTTTCTGCTCTGTTTTCAACACAGAGGCCTCTCTCTCTCTTTTCTCTAATAGCTCTTCAATACTCTACTGTCAGCATTGCTGTATGGTGAGCAGATCTTATTGTGCCTCCTTGTTTATATATGTGTGTGTGTGTGTGTGTGTGTGTGTGGTGTGTGTGCGTATGTGTGTGTGTGCATGTGCGTGTGTGTGTGTGTGTGCATGTGCGTGTGTGTGTGTGTGTGTGTGAGTGCGTGTGTGTGTGTGTGTGTGTGTGTGTGTGTGTGTGTGCATGTGTGTGTGTGCGTGTGTATGTGTGTGTGTGTGTGAGTGCGTGTGTGTGTGTATGCGTCTGTGTGTTTGTGTTTGTGTGTGTGTGTCTGTGTGTGTCTGTGGGTTTGTTTTTACGGCTTTGTTCATACATTATATACACTGCCAATCACACCTATGGGACATTCCAAAAGAATGGCCATTACATTTACATTAACATTTATGGCATTTAGCAGACGCTCTTATCCAGAGCGACTTACAAAAGTGCTTGCCATTAATATAGGGCACCCTCCTTCCTGACTCCCCCTCTGGGCCCCACGCCACCTTTGGAGCTATGACAGCTTATACTCCTATGGGAAGGTTTTCCACAAAATTTTGAAGTGTGTCTGTGTGAATTTGTGCCTATCCAGTCAAAAAACATTTGTGAGGTCAGGCACTGATGTTGGACAAGAGTCTTGCAGTTGATGTTCCAATTCACCCCAAAGGTGTTCAGTGGGGTTAAGGTGAGGGCTCTGTGCAGGCCAAGTAGCTCTTTAGCCAGACAAAATAGAAGGTAATAAAATGGTATGATGCTGGCTCTTTTTATGAAGGACATTGGGTCTCCTCATAAATTTTGTATTTTATGAATTATATAACACCATGGATTGTGCTTAATATGACCAAGGACACAACTAAAAAGAAAAGAGGTCCATCATATACATCATATAATTATGTGTCTGAAATTGTATGTGAAAGTCTGGGCACCACAGGAGTATTACCAATTCTTTTATTTATTTTTAAATTGAATACAAATGAACACAATATCTATATAAAAAATTGCAAATTTTGCAAATGCACAGTTACGTTATTTTTAATAAACTTGAAAATGCAAAAATAAAAAAAGATAAAATAGTAATTATGGTAAGTCCAAATGTGTGGACACCTCACTAAGTCTCATAGTAACTCATCATGTTTAAGATCTACTATTCAGTGATGTCAAGACTACTCCAAAAAGCATCACCTGCTACAATTAGTATTTCATTTTTTAAGTTAATCAAATGTTAATATAAAAAATATAAAGATGTAATAAGGCCAGGATTTCCACACATATTGTACACTGTAAGTGTAATTAAAAATGTAAATGTAATTAAAAAAGGGCCTCATTCACTAATATCTTCCTAAGTTTTTCTTAAATTTGTTCATGAGAAAGGTCCTAAGAAAAAGTCCACCTCAGATTCATGATGTGTTGTTGTTCTTGAGTGTGTTTATATTCTGTTTGTGCCTAAGAACAAATCCCAAATAAGAAAACACTGGTGACTCTCAGAATCTTTGTGAAAGCTGTGTAAGTGAATTTAAAGAAGAAAATTCTTCTTAAGCATGGTTGATGAATGGTTGATGAATGGTTGATGAGGCCCAGTGTTCTAACTGGCTAACCCTTAACCTAACCATAACTTAAGAAATAAAAAAGAAATTGATCAAACAATCAATAATCAACCAAAAAATAAGTGGCTTTTATTAAAAAAAACAGTGAATAAAGTCAGGGGCCTTTTGTTGCTCCTGATCATGTAGGTATTCTTTGCTTTTCTCTGATTTTATTTAAGCCATGTGTGTGACAGAGACAGAGTGAGGGACAGAGAGAAAGAGAGAGAGATCAGTTAGCAGAGGAGATCACTGGAGTCTCTATGATATCACTGCAGAGGGTGGAGATGCCCTCTATTGTTCTGGGTCTCTGGCAGCACTTCAAGCTGAGATGTAATAGTTTGAGGCCGTCAGGTGTATGTGTATGTGTGTGTGAGTGAGTGTGTGTTCCGGGGCTGTAACACAATGTTTGTACTGTGGGGGTTTGTTGACAGATGGTGAGGCTGCTCGTGGCTGCGGAGGAACAGGCCAGGCTTTGTATCTGACAGAGATGACGACTGTCTGCCTGCTGCACAGCATCCACCATCCACCTCTCACACGCTCTCTAACTTTAGCCCTTTCAGATGATGACCATTCAGTCCTCATGGTCAGTCTGAATGTACAATAAGCACTCGGATTTATACACAGATCTTTTCATTTAAAAATGTAAGTCCAAGTGACACAGTTATTTTAACCACGTAAACTTCAAGCGACTGTGAGTCACTTCACCTCCTCACTCTCATGACTAAACTACTCGCATATTAGATTAATTATTAGATTGTATGAACATACAGTATGTGGCAATATACTGTATGTTTATATAATCTAATCTATCACATTTTTTTACATCACACATCACTAGGGTTGCTATCCAGTGTGGGCAGTACTGGCTTTTATTTGACAAAATGTGTGCATGTGGATTCTTTCAGGGCAGAGATGTGTTCACGCTAATGACAGAGACGGGTCACTAACAAACAAAACTGTCAACCTTCATGAAGCTAGAAACTGAGTGACATATCAGAATTGAGCAATAAGGATTGTAATATGGACGTAGACATAATTACTGAATAAATGTAGGGGCACCCTTCAATTGTTTCATTTGTAGACAAATTTCATTTTCATGTTTTAGTTTCATTTTTCAGGAGAAATTTCTAGATGCACATAGAATTAAATATAAAGAATATTGAACTTTGAATAACTGTTTAAGACCAAGTAGACCAAAACTGTGACCATTAAGCTTTCATCTTTGAGAGAGAGGAGAAAATCAAGCTCCACTCTTGCTTCAGATGTGATAAAACTCACAAGTATTTCTGTCCATCCTTCCGCTGTGAGAAGAAAACTCAACACTATGAGTCTGAAAGGATATGTAGCTGTCAAGAAGGCATTACTGAGAAAAGACAACTGACAAAAAAAGAAAATCTGTTAATGAAACAAAGACGTTGCCCAGTCCAGACCTCATCATTACTGAATGAACTTGGGATTACTTGATTGGTGAGGAGCAGAACATGCAGCCAACCTCTAAGACTTTGAAGGTCTGAAAAATATCTCTGCAGATTTCTTTGAAAAACAAGCAAGTCTCTTTATTTTATATATTTTTCGGTGATAAAGGCATAGTGGATGGGCTAAATGCTTAAGAAGACATATAAATCTAGCTGTTGAGTATTTTTTGTGCTTTCTGTTAAATAAAGGTTTTCTGCTTTCTTCCTGACATTGAGTAATAACTTGTACTCAAAGGTCGTTTTTGGCTAGAAATTAAATTAATGAACCTGAGACTTTTGCACTATACTGTAATGAAAAAAGCATAAAATGCATCATGTTTAAATGTTTTCTAGTATATTGAATACAGCAAATAAATAGAAATTGTGCACTAAAAATAGCAGGAATACTCCATATTCAAGTGTGCTCTCTGTAGAAGATGTGTAACTTATTTGCAACTAGAAAATCAACAAAATATTTTACCCTCATTAAGCACTATACCATATACTCTAACAAAGACTGTATATGTCCACTCTGCACTATTTGATTAACATGATTCATTTTAGGAGCTTCCCTTGATCTGGAAAGAATGCACTTTAATGTAATATATGTTGAGATGTAATGATGATGCATATTAACATATATTATATGTTCAAAATTAATAGCCTTAATTTCAGAAGAGGAGGAGCAGCTGTCTATAAACTTTGGAAACACACTGTGTATATAATGCTGATGTAAAAGCAGTCTCCTATTGGTTTTATTAAAATAATCCTGCTTTCTGTGCTTGTGCTTCTAACTGATAGTCTCTTGCTGTCTGTTTGTTTATAATGTGCTTATTTATTAAGCTGTATTGCAGCAGCAATCCTTTCTTTAATATTCATATTCTATTTGCCATTGTAGGATGAATTGAGGTGTGTGTGTGTGTGTGTGTGGGGGGGGGGGGGGTCTTTCACACCTGTGTGAGCCCCTCGCTGTGCTACAAGCCTCCCTGCACTGAGACACAACACCAGTAAACACACATCAGTGTCCCTCAGCAGGAGAGGATACACAGAGAGAGAGAGAGAGAGAGAGAGAGAGAGAGAGAGAGAGAGAGAGACATTGTTAATCGGTTGCATAACTTAAGGTTATGGTTTAATGTTTCTTCCAAAACTCAAATTTACCCAATTCTCCTCTTAACCTAAAGGCATAAAAGTAACAATAGACAAAGTCACAGCTGACAGTAGTAGCTTGGTCATTTTTACACTGCGGTGGCAACTTTGAAGCCAAGAAGAAAAGCTGAAAATAAGAATAAACCACAGAAAATTGAGGTCTGGGTATTCTTTGTTCAATACACACATTAGCCAAGGAAAACTAAGATTTATGGAGTCAAGAAAGGGTGAAAAACATTTTGAGGTTGTAAAATGATATTCACAAATGTACTGACATGTCCTGACAGTTGGTGTTTGACCAACTACATAAAAGTAAATCAAATTCACAAATGTATGAAACCATTATATGTCATTTGTAAATAATGTGTGAATCAGTACTAAACACATGGTTTACATTGTGCCAGACCATAAAATCACATGAAGCGTTTGATGCCAGACCTTTTTCTGCGTGGTAATACAAACACGTCTCCCTTTCTGTTTGTGTGAACTTCTTTTTACAACTATGGATTTTAGACCCTGTTTTGGTGGCAAATTGATGAACCAATAGGAAAGCTTGACTTAGTCCAATCAGAAAGCAAGTTTGACTTATCTAATCACAACCCTGACTGGTTGCTGTCAGTCAAAGCTTTGGTAAGCTGTTCTTACCATCTCTAATGGTGCTTCGATATGTGGACATATCGGTATGTGATTCTAGCAGTATGTATACATGTTAGGTAATAGAATAAAAAGTTATAGTATCTAATATGTATCACATAATTTGTCTGTAGTATTACAGAAACATGAAATGTTGTTACAAACCAGGAGAGTCTTTTAAATTACATCTTATATGGATATCAAAAGAAAAAAGACAAACTCTGAGAAGTTCATGGTTACTATAGTGTCTATTCATATTTCTGATCAATTTGGATAAAATACTGATGACTTCATGTGTTACAAAGACAATTTCTGTGGTGTTACTTTTGAAGAATTAACTGATTGAATTATTAAATAATATGAAATAAGTGGCAATAGACTTTATTTTTTTAAAAATCCCAGTTTTGAGTAATTTTGTCAGTGGTGTTAAAGTTTTACTGATGATGAATAGAACAGAAAACATTTTACACCTGAAGTTCAAAAATCATTTGTTTATCTCTATTTAGTGTCAGAAAGGACATAAGCAAGTCTCTATAAGACACAAATACTTACACTTGTATTGCTTTTTTCACTTCAGTACATGTAACTGAGCATATGTCATTACTCTGGATAAGAGATCAATATTAATACATAAAAAAATGAGAAAAATTGATAAAAAGTAATCATTTACCAGTAAAAAACGACAATTAACATTTCTGTTCTGGAAAAAGATGATTATATTTTCAGTTTTGTGTTTGTTTCAAGCAAAATATTGAACTGGTCTTGAACCCTTTTGTAGTGAAACTGCTTTTCTGACATGACAATTTGATCTTAAACTTTACCTAAAGTCATTGAGTGGTGTAAAACAATAGGCTCCACAGAGATGGGGAAACAGTCATATGGTTTCATGCTTGACCACATTCTCCACAAGTTGGCCTCTCCAGTGAAGAGGACCGATGGATCTGTTATGATGTGAGGAGCATTGCATTGGTATGAATTGTGTCCATTGTCACCTTAGAGAGAAGAGTCACTGCAGATCAATACAAAGTTATTCTGAATGATCACCTGTCATTGTCATAATGAAACATTTCTATTCTGATGGGAGTGGTCTCGCACACAGGACATGAGGGATCACTGAATGCCTGCATGCACAGGACATGAGGGGTCACTGATTATTTTAATGAGTGTGAAAACAATGTAAATCATATCCTGTGCAGACACCAGGTCTCAATCCAATTGATCACCTATGGCAACATTTCTGAACCACCAGCAAAGCACCCTCTGCTGGTTCTTGGGCCTGTACTGAGGGGAGCCAGTGGTCTATAGTCAGACACTGATGAATCTTGGTGCCTCAAAAATCAGTGCAAACATAACTGATAGGTAAAGTAATAGGAAGGAAACATACAATGCTTTAAACAGTTACAAGTATTAAGACATGCCATGTGACAATGGCCTAAAAACAACTTCATCTACGTTTTTTGTCCCTTGTCCATTTGGAAGCAAAACATTTCTCTTAATTTGCCACTCATGTTAGCCTATTCTCTCAATATTTTATGTTTAGTAATACACATTGCATATTATGGCACCCAAACATTTTGCTGAAAATTTCCTAAAATATACCTTTCATCAAAAAAGTAGTCTTTTCTTTGTCCTTCATGGTTTCTAGTGATAAATGCTAAGAACTTTTGATCAAAAAGGTTGAGAACTCCTAACCTGTAGGACCCTTGGAACAACATATTAAATAATGTAATAATATAATATAATTATCCACCATCATCATCAAAACACCAACTAGGGGAATATCTTTTGGAAGAGTGAAGTTCAATCTCTCCAGTTCAGTTTCACAGACCTCCAGTACAATTTCACAGATTTGTAGAATCTATGCAACGGCTCAGTGAAGGTGTTGTGGCAACTTGGGCCATACCTTACACATTTTTTTCTTTAATCTTTCCTTTTTGTTTTTTCCTTTTATACATCTGTACATATATATATATATATATATATATATATATATATATATATATATACACACACACACACACACACCATTATGCTGGGGTCTGCAGTAAGAAGAAATAATTCTTCAGTCTACAAGAGTTCGTAGGTGATCTTTCTCTCTAGTATCTTTCTCTCTCTCTCTTGCTCGCTTTCTCTCTCTGGTTTGGGTCAACTCCAACTCTCTGACGCTGTCTGACAGCATGCTAATATATGCTAATTAGCCTCCAGGCAAGCCAAGCAGCACCTGACCTGAAGAGACCAGGAGTGACCCGTGTGTGTGTGTGTGTGTGTGTGTGTGTGTTTGTATGAGCATGTGTGTATGAGTGTGTGTGTGGGGAGGGGAGACCATGCCCTTCTAACAGAGTGGACTTGGTAACCCACACCACCCGCTTTGCAGAGCGCACTGCGTAAGGACATCAGGACATTAACTGTATTATACAACTTTCATCATATCATGATTGCGTTGCAGAAGATATACGTGAAGGTCAGTGGAACTGTGTGCTGAGCTTCATAAAAGAGTGAATCCTCTTATGTACTCCACTTTTCATGAGCATGAAAAAACACAGGCATTCCATGTTTTAGCTGAAACTTGTGATGGATATTTTAACATATGTGTCACTCAATCTTAATATAAAACCATATTATTCAGTAACTACAGGGACTTCAATGCAAACCAGTTGAGCTATTCTTAGGTTATAGAAGTGTGTAATACAACTTTGAACATTTAGGATGAATTAGAGGTTAATCTACTGTGTTTGGCTTTCTCTTCAGCTCTTGTGTTTCTTAATTAATATATATGTGCACTTTGTAGCTCTACAATTACAGACTGTAGTCCATCTGTTTCTCTGCATATTTTGTTAGCCCACTTTTATGTGTATTTTGTTAGCCCACTTCAGTGGTCAAGACCCCCATGGACCCTCACAGAGCAGATACTATTTGGGCAGTGGAACATTCTTGGCACTGCAGTAACATTGAAGAGGTGGTGGTGTGTTAGTGTGTGTTGCGCTGGTCTGAGTGGATCAGACACAGCAGTGCTGCTGGAGCAGGTGGTCATAATGTTAGGCCTGATTGGTGTAAAATGTAATTATGTAAATGAGGAATGAAACTGTGGACCCACATACAGGTTCTTGCAGTTTAAGTGGTTTAAGCCAGGAAGTTAATAAAGATAAAGCACACACTCTTAAACAAAGGTTGCTAATTAGTTTTTGACTTGGACTTAATTCTTAGGGGAACAAAACTTTAATTGGTATAGAAGCTTTACATTAGGTTTTTAAACTTTAAACAGATTATTTGCACTCATTTGAATCTCAACTGAACTTCTTCAGAAAGACCCACATTCTTTTTTTTAAGTGGTTCTTCTGTGGCATTGATCCAAAGATCCCTTTTTGGCACATTTATTTTAAGAGTGCAGATTTCCACACAGATTATATATGCATGAACCTGAGCATATAGAGCTGTTGTAACTAATAGGAGCAGAAAAACTTTCTCTATTTGTTCAGTAGTTTGTTATTTATATTGTTGAATAAAACCCACTGTGAACAATGTGTGCTTTTCTCTCTACAGCTGTAAAACAGTCATTCATTGTGGGTACTAATTAAATCACTAACACTGTGGTAATTCACTCTATCTTGTCTGCACAAATGTGCAGCCCCACCATAATTTGTAAAGTTGGGAGTCATTTACATTGTGGCCCAGTTTAAGAGGACACAGGCGTTTATGGATTCTGAGGAGCATCAAGCCTTGACCCTGCCGGCCGGTTTTGGCATTCCAGCAGGCTGGAAAAGAGAAGACCTGACCCCGCTTCTCTCATTTCTCTCTCTCTCTCTCTCTCTCTCTCTCTCTCTCTCCCTCTCTCACCCTCCCCCTTTCTCATGATTGCCCTTGGGCCGCCATGTCTTCAGGTTTGTGCTGGTCAGCACAACGTCTGTCTGCCTTCTGGCTGAGTTCTGCTGTCAGTACAACTCCAGAGGGTGTGTATGTGCTTGTGTGTGTGTGTGTGTGTGTGTGTGTGTGTGTGTGTGTGTGTGTGTGTTGATGTCAGATTGCCCCAGAAGAGAAGAGAGGTGTGTATGTATGGGGAGGGCTGCTGGGGGGAGGTTGAAATAAAGTGGCTCCAGTCCAGACCTTGTCTATAAATGACACATACACATACACACACACACAAACACACACAAACACACACACACACACACACACACACACATGGTTTGCCCTTCTCTGTCTCTGATGTGTGTCAGAGTGCACCGGGGAAAAAGAAGAGGGCAGGACAGCATCACTCATACTCATAAAGCTTACAAGCTTACAAGCTTACACACACACACACACACACACACACACACACACACACACACACACACACACACAAACAGTTTCAAGCATGTCAAAACCATAGACATTCTGTTTAATGAATAGTATAATAATATTGCTACTATAATGCTTCTGCTTACATATTTTTTTCTGAATCTGTTTACTGCATTTTGTACAATCACAAATATATTACATTATTAAAATTATAAAATTAGACAACAAATGTGTGCTTCTATGTCAAGGAGAGGCCTGTTTCCATTTAAGAAGAATGGCACATTTGGCCAGTAAGGTTGTGAAGGTAATAACACATAAATCAGGGGTGATGCCAAATAGGGCTTAAATTACAGTTGGGCACTTGATTGAGAGTATCAAATATATTAGACCAAAAACTAGCAAAGTCCAGAACATATGCACATGGTCAGCCGGAGACTATTTACATCCTTCACAAGTATCACTTCGATTCGGAAGTATTTTTGCCAGCCTAGCATTAGTAAAGTGAGCCCTGTGGAGCACCTGCAGTAAGCCGTGTCTGGCGCATATGGATGAGGAATGTACCTGGACCAGGAAGGAGGAAACAAGTCATTTTTTAGGATGGGCATATAGATTGAGCCACTACGAAAACCAAAATGTTTTCCAATTTTAATAGTACTGGTAACAACCAGATTAGTAGAAGCTTTGTTAACAAATGGAATGAACTGGGATGAGATCCCAAGGTGGAATGCTATTTGCTGCTCTCCAACTGGCCCAGTAAAGTAATTTATAGATGTTACAAGCCCAATAATAGTGGCGAAAGTTAGGGAGAACCAAGCCTCTTTTAGACTTTGAGAGGTGAAGAACTGACCTCTTGAGATGCGCAAGTTTGTTATCCCATAAAAATGTATTCAGCAGGTTGACAAAAAAAAGATTTACTAATGGCCACTGGCATATTTTGAAAAGTATATAAGAATCTAGGGAGGGTAATCATTATAATCAAGCTGACACAGCTCGTAAGGGACAATGGAAGGAAGGCCCACTTGGATATATCTGATTTAAATTTGTCCAGCAGGGGCTGGAAATTTTTGGAGAAAAGGTTATAAAAAATGAGTTGGTGAAGAATACCCCCAAGTACTTAAATCCCCCAATGCAATTTTAAATGGAAAGATCAACTGCAGAAGTGACTTTGCTAAAGAGTTAACAAAAAATAGCTCACTTTTTTGCAAATTCAATTTATAACCAGAGAGTTGGCTAAACTGGACCAAAATTTCCAATATTGGTGGAAGGTTTGAAGTGGAGTTAGAGAGGTAAATAAAAGGATCATAAAAGTTTATGGACTACATTGTAAAGTATATCTTTCATGGCTTCGAAGTCAAATCACAAATTGAAAAGCAGGGGCATCCCTGGCATGTCCCACAGTACAAAGGAAAAGGTGGTGAATGCATATTATTAGTATAGATGGAAGTGTTTGGGGAAGTGTATAAGAGACGGATCCAACGAATAAAGTTCGAGTCAAAACCAACTTTGACTAAAATGAAGTAAAGATAACCCCGTTCCACAATAGCAAAGGCTTTTTCAGCATTAAGGGACACTACAATTTCAGGAGAATTAGAAGAAGGGGACTAAAGAATAACAAAGTAATCTCCTGGTGTTAAAGAATGAATGTCTGCCCTTCTGCTTATATTTTAACTTTATTTTTATGTTAAATAAAAGAAACATTTCGATATGTGCAAATGTGCTGTACAACATTACATGATAGAATAACAGGCAGTCAAAAAAGTAACAAAAAAGTAATGAGAAATATAAGTGAGGGGAGATATTAATAAATATGTAATTATCAGTGTAGAAAAATATTCATTTAATCTAATACATAATCTTTTTTATTAATGTTTCATATAAACAAAATATTTTCTTTTGTAAATATTTCACAAATTCTGTGAAAAAGAATATACACACATTAACAATAATTACACATATGAAACGCATATCACAGATTTAGCTCATTTTAAAGGAGCATAATGCCACAATGAAGCAACATCACAGGAGGAGAACACATTCTTTAATTTCAGTAGAAGTTGATACAAGATTTATACAGCACTTAAAAGAGCACTGAATTATGTATTGATTGTAATGTATTGTACTGCACTGCTCTGTGTTCAACGCTGTTGCTTTTTTTCTGGGTATCCACAGTGACTTTTTGTTTCTAGCAGCTCAGGACTGGCTTTCTCTTTAACCTATTGGTAACTAGCAAAGATACTTTCTCCAGATAGACAAAGCACTTCTTGTAAATCGCTCTGGATAAGAGTGTCTGCTACATGCTGTAAATGTAAATGTAAATGATTTTCAACATTCAAGTCATTTTGAGCCATTTCTGTTGGCCCTTATTCATCATGACACTTTTTACAAATTATACTTGGTAACTGAAATTCTCACATTATGTACAAAAGCTTCTGTTCCAACATCGGTGATGCATGGGCTACTTTTCAATGAACTAAAAATCTGTGAAATTGTCATGTGTGCATGTTGTTTCAATGTATAGGATTTTAAGTTTATATGTTAACATTTAAGTAGGATTTTTATATTTATGATGAATAAATTTAATATCATTCTAAAATATAATTTATGTATTTTATAAAACTAATATGTATGGGTTTGTGTACATTTCTACACAAATTTGTCAAAAACCAAAAAAATCACAACAGCTTATATCCTCTTACAAGCATCTCAAATATTCTAGCTTAGTTAAAGAACTACTAGAAAGTCTAATTCATTTGCTGCTTTAATAAGTTCTTTAGTAGAAAATCTCCAGTGTTAAAGATGCTGGTCAGTGTCTACACACACTACTCATGATGCTCTTAAGTGCTGTATTTGCTTGCCTCTTATGGTGAAGTGAGATATATGGGTAACGCTGTTTGTGAAAGTGCTTGTGGGGAAGTGAGATAAATTCCCCTCTGAAGAGAGCTGGAGTCGCAGACTCTCAGAGGCTGATTCATTACATGTTAAAACAAAACCTTCCTGCTAGTGTGAAAACAGTGAGATTGGCCATGAAATAAGTCACTTCACAGGTGTGAAATAATGTGTTTATATCTTGATACAAACACTTATCAAGATCAGTCTTCAAAACCTAATTACAATCTAAATAATTTAAATCACTAAGAATTGTGCCCACATGAATGTAATTCATCCTATTAAGTCAGAATTTTAAAAATATAGATTAATGTAGATAAATATAGAAAAAAATCATAAATTTAAAAGAATTCTGCAAGGGGAATTGCACCAATTTTTCAAAATCTCTGCATAATTCAATCATTGAGATGCCGACCAAACCACTCAAAGTTGTGTTGTTCATTGTAGAGAAGATTACACACTCAGACCCAGACAGATTTCTTTACAGTGGTCGTGATCGGAACCAGAGCTCATGATATCTACAACACAAATAGCCATTTATTTACTATGCAAAGCAACAGTGAGCCAACATTTGTCTTATGATTTTTATATGTAATCTTGATGATTTTAATCTGAAAAGGAGACATTTTCTTTTAAGAATATTTTATCTTGCATGTACCTCTTCACTAAAATGGTTCATTTGTTTATTAACTTACTTATTTACAATATATTTTAGGTCAAAATCTTTTCTCAAAACTAAAAACTTGGAAAACAATGTCAGAATGACTTTGATTGCATTGAATTAATTGATTTATGCCTCAATTCTGAAATATTGTACAGGGAACACACTTCTGCATATATATACATATATATATATATATATATATATATATATATATATATATATATATATGTGTGTGTGTGTGTGTGTGTGTGTTTGTGGTTTCCATCATATGTTAAACTCTGTAAATAAATAGAAATTGTGCACAAAAAATTGCAGAAAATGGCAGCAGAAGTCTGTAGGTGTAAAAATCTACAAAACACATCTTTTGACCAGGGTGTTCAGACTTTTGCATTCAAGTGCAAGAATGCAATTCATGTGGGTTTTCGAATTGAACCACATTATATACATAGCTATGTCGACAATCTGTTGCATATGTTGACATTACTCGGGCAAATTTATGAAATCAATGAATTAAAAAAATATCTATATTTCTCTCTCTCTCTCTCTCTCTCTCTCTCTGTAGAATATCTACTCAAGCAGCACTAACCGTGAAAAACTAACCCGTCTAGCTGTGCACAAAGGCTAGCTCACCCTTTGCTCTGTGTCTCCCAACACACACACACACACACACACACACACACACACACATACACAGACTCCCCACGATGTGGAGGCGGGTTGACAAGCCTGTCTGCCAAACAACTCAATTAAGCAGAAAAGAGGGGGAAGAAAAGAGGAGAGAGAACAGAGAAGTGAGAGAAGGCGAGAAAAAGAGAGCGACCTGTTTGCTGTCAGCTGCATGGCCAGGGCAAGCAGGGTGAGTGGAGAGAAAAGAGAGAGAAGAGAAGAAGAAAAGAGAGAAGAAGAATAGAGGCCTAGCCCTGTGATGTGTTAACTGGCATTTCTATCCTAGGGCAAACTCTGGGAAAAAGGTCAAACTGAGAGCCAAAGGGTCATTACCACACGACCGGAGACAACCAGGGACAGATAGCGTGTTACTGAATGTGTGTGTGTGTGTGTGTGTGTGTGTTTGCTCTTCTCCTCATGATAGAGAGCCCCGAATCTCTGCAGAAGGATTGTTTGTGTTTACTTTCCTCTTCAATTTAAAGACAGGAACACTTTAGACTTACTTCAGTGTTCTCTTGAGGACTATAACAAACTGCAATAAATCCCAAAGACTCAACAGTGCTTCAGTTAGACAGGCTACTTCAATAATGTTGCAGTTACCATCGGTAATAACAAGAACATGGTCTAGGTTTATAGGGATTATTTCTCATGTGTGATACATTGAAACAAGTGGCACAGTTATGTGGAAAGTAGAGATTCAAAACATTCAATCAATATGAAATTTGTGTTCATACATAGAAAAGGACATTACATACAGACTCACATGCATACTAGCACATCCATTTACACATATTAGCAGACACTGAGATACTATCACAATAGCCTAGCAACACCTTAGTTCAAATAACTTACCATTCTAAGGCAGTCTAGACACTTTTTAAGGTAATACCCTATTTTTGACAGCGTAGTGTTAAACCCACATTGGGTAAGTTTAATACATGAAGCTACCATTTGCAAAGCACCTCATGGTTGTGGCTTGTAACTCACCGACTCATTCATGTTTAGCAGGCTGTATATGTACAATTCTCCACAGAGGGCACCATTTAGTCAAAAAGCTTTTAAACCATCATAAAAGTAGTGCTTCTTAACACTGACACTATGTGTGCTTGTTATGTGTTGGGAAGAGAGAAGTTTGTCTTTCTCAGTTTTGATATCTTCACAAGTTCATACAGCACTACACATGTGATTGTGTGTGTGTGAGTGTGTGTGTGTGTGGTGTGTGTGTGTGTGTGTGTGTGTGTGTGTGTGTGTGTGTGTGTGTGTGTGTGTGTTAAATCAAGCTTGTTCCCATGCTGTGCCACCCTGAAGCACTCAGGATACACAAGGGCATTAGGATAATGAGGAACTGTTATGGAAACCAGTGTGTGTGCATGTGTGTGTGTGTGTGTGTGTGTGTGTTAGGGGTGGGCTTAGAGTGGAGGGTTAATGGCGCAGGTCATTACTAGGCCCAGTAGAGTGAGTGTACTGGGTTAGGGCTGGGTTGTAGAACAGTAGTCAGGAATTTAAGGGGTGTGCATGGGGGGGTACAGGAGGTCTAAGTTAAAGAGATAAATAATAAGAGGGGTGTGAAGAGAACAGGGCCTGTAGCTCCACCCATCCTCCTCTCCCTCTCTCTTTCATTCACATGCTCAAATTTATTGCTCAGCATTTCCTATACGACAGACTCCCCACGTTGAGCCCAATGATTCTCAGCAGAGACAGACAGAGAGAGAGAGAGAGAGAGAGAGAGAGAGAGAGAGGTTAGGGGGAAAGAATATACAAAGAGAAGGACAGAGCAAAAGAGAAAGAATGAGAGAGAAACATGTAACAGAGAGATAGATGAGTTAAAAATAGAATGATAGTGAGAGTGAGAGAGAAGGGGAGAAATGGAGAGGGAGAAAGAAAAGAGAGAGACAGAAATGAAGGGAGAGATGATGTGAAAGGCACAGAGAGACAGGGAGATATGGAATTGAAGAAGAAAAGAAAGAGAAAAGAAGAAAAGAAAAGAGAAATCGGAGAAGAGAAGGCAAATAATAGAGCAGAAGAGGTGAAAAGAGAAGAGAGAAAAGAAAAAAGAAGAGAAGAGATCATGAGGGAAGAGAAGAAAAGAGTAGAAAGTGAAAGAAAAAAGAGAAGAAAAGAAAAAGAAAAGATAAATAAGACAGAAGAGAAGATAAGAGAAGAGAAATAAGAGAGGGGGAGAGATGAGAAGGGAAGAGAAGAGAAATAAGAGAGGAGAATAGATGAGAAGGGAAGAAAAGAGAAGAGAAATAAGAGACAAGAAGAGATGAGAAGAGAAGAGAAATAAGAGAGAAGAGAAGAGAGGAGAAGACATGGGAAGGGAAGAAAAGAAAAGGGAAGAGAAATAAGAGACAAGAAGAGATGAGAAGAGAAGAGAAATAAGAGAGAAGAGATGAGAAGGGAAGAAAAGACAAGAGAAGAGAAGAAATGAGAAGAGAAGAGAGGGGAAGAGATGAGAAGGGAAGAAAAGAAAAGAGAAGCAAAGAGAAAAGAAGTAAGAGATGTGAAGAGATAAGAAGGGAAGAAAAGATAAGAGAAATAAGAGGAGAAGAGATGGGAAGGGAAGAGAAGAGAAATAAGAGAGGAGAAGAGATGAGAAGGGAAGAAAAGACAAGAGAAGAGAGGAGGAGATGGGAAGGGAAGAAAAGAAAAGAGAAGAAAAATGAGAGAGAAGAAGAGATTAGAAAGGAAGAGAAGAGAAGAAAAATAAGAGAGGAGAAGAGATGAGAAGGGAAGAAACGAGAAGAGAAGAGAAGAGAAGAGAAATGAGAGAGGAGAAGAGATGGGAAGGGAAGAAAAGTGAAGAAATGAGAAAGGAAGAGAAGAGAAATAACAGGAGAGGAGATGGGAAGGGAAGATAAGAGAACAGAAGGGATGAGAAGGGAAGAGAAGAATAGAGAAATAACAGGAGAAGAGATGAGAAGGGAAGAAAAGAGAAGAAATGAGAAGGAAAGAGAAGAGAAATAACAGGAGAGGAGATGGGAAGGGAAGATAAGAGAACAGAAGAGATGAGAAGGGAAGAGAAGAGAAGAGAAATAACAGGAGAAGAGATGGGAAGGGAAGAAAAGAGAAAAGAAGAGAAATAAGAGAGGAGGAGAGATAGGAAGAGAAGAAAAGAACTTGGAGAAGTTATTATGTAGGAGTCTAATTATTAATGTATTTACTGAATCATTGATATAAAATGTACTTTGGTGCTTTTCTCTCTCCTGCTTGTGTGGGTTTCTTTCTCTCTCTTGCTGGGTTGTGTGATAAATCGATGACTCTCTCACCCGCTATAAGTCACCAGGAGGTTGGAAATTTGGCTGGACTGAGAGGGTAAAAAATAAAGACCCCGGGCAAGGGAGAAATAAATCCTCAGCATGTGCAGAGGAGCTGAAAGGAGGAGTGGAACTCTTCTCACACTCGTCCTTTCACCCATAGCCAAGGATGGATGGCCCTCAATCAGTCTTCAACCCATCCTCACATTCTTACGCATAGAGTTAAAACAAATTTACATGGATGTTCAAAATTATATAACAGAATAAGTATCAACCCATCTGTAGGTTTAAACATGATTCAATCATAAACCACAGAAACAAACATGCAAACAAACATGCATCCACACAACGACCCAGGCTGCTGGTTGTATATCAGTGAGCTATGCACCGACACATTGGTATTTAGTGAGGAACAATGGGACGCCTCTGTTCTTCTCTCTCCTGTTCTGTTTCTCTTTGTTTTGCCTGGACTGAGTACAAAAGACAGTTAGGGAGAGAGAGAGAGAGAGAGAGACTGACACAGAGCAGGATTTAAGTGAATGAAAGTTAAAATTAGTGAGGCAGTCCTCTTCAAGCTAGGGCATAAGACAGCTATATGTAAATATGAAGAATACTAAGTCAGTGTGTATGTGCGTCTCACTGCAAGAAGTGGGGTCTCAAGACGGATTGTCTTTGATCTTTCTCACTCCTTGGCCCACCCCCTCCCCTTTTCTTTCCTTTTCTTGTAAGAAAATCAAGTTCTATTAGACTTAATCTTGCTTAATGGCATCTACCTCTCTCTTTGTCTCACCCGATGGGTAACAGACTCCCTCTTTTCAACCTGCTGCCCTCTTTCACTCGCCCGGCCAGGCTAATCCCCCTCTCACCGCCTGCCCAATTATTCCCACTATTTTATCATCGTTATTATGATTATGATCAGCATTATCATTCACTCACGAGCCCCTCAATCCTGGAGCAGGGGCTGCCTTTGCTCTCTTTCACTGCTACCTCCTTTTCTATTTGGATTGAAAGGGGGCCTGCTCTTTAGCGCCGAGGTGACGGACGTCAGAGTTTTGGGTGCTAAGGGGGTGGGGTGGTGTCGTTTCTACTTTTGCAGGGCGAGCTCTTTTGATGGAAACACATTTTCTGGGCGTTTGAACGTATTGTGAGTAGAGCGTAATGAGTATGCGGCACACTGGCCCGGCTAAACGGCCTTTTACCTCTCTGAGCGAGGGATGGGGGACAGGGGAGGGAGGTAGGGAGGGAGCACTGGAGGAAGAGAAGGAGAGTGGAGCAAAGTAATTATAGGGACAGGTTTTGATGTTCGGGTTTGTTTGGCCCAGTTGAATAGGAGTTTGAGGTGGGCTAAAGAAGCAAGGCCAGGGTGGAGAGAGACTGTTGCAGTATTGCTGTAAGCTGCACCTCCTCATCACATGGAGAGGGTTTGAGTAATTATTTCAGTCTGTGAGGGCTCACATTCACTTAGATGAAGAGCACACACACATGCACATACACACACAAACACACACACACACTCACACACACACACACACACACACACACACACACACATACACACACAAATACACATTTAAATTGGGGTAACATGACAAAGAAAGGGTAAGAAAGTGAAAGATACAAAAGCCTGTTGAAAGGTGAATATTCACCATTTCTTGAACTGCTGCAGAAACACGCATACACAAACACACACACTACTTTTTGTAAGGTACTTTTATTCTCATTGCCATGAATGGTGAGTGTAGTCAAAGTCAGTAGAAGAAAAATTTTACTTTTTTCTGTACAAAATATTAGGAGTTAGACACATCATGTGCTTTTATAGGTTGCAGTTTGTCTCATTCAAGAATAGACTAATGTTTAGGATATTGTTTTACATATTATGTGCTATTTAGACTGAACACTTCAGTTGGTCAATTGCACATATCAGTGGTTTCCAACACATGTTGATACATTTTGGGACCCTAAACAACATCCTACTTGAGGGCCAAACACCCCAATTATATTCTTACATTATATTGCAGCAATAAGATATAAAATGTCAAGGTTAGGAATATGTTGTAATTTTGGCAAATATATAGTATTGAAATGTTTTTCTCTTAGCCCATACAATGTGAGATTCAGCTTTAAAAAAAAATCACGGTTCACGATTTGTGCTCCTCTAGTGAATACATCATGAACACTTCTTGTATCAGGAACCAGGCAGGGGAATCACTGGCACATATAAATAATACAGTAATAGTTGACATCAAAAAGCCACAACAACAACAAAATAAAAACAAAGAAAGAAAAGATGAAACAAAGAGGGCTCATGTTTGTAATACAAAAGCAGTTTTCTTATGATCTCAGAAATGTGCATCCTCTTTCAGGTGTCCTGTGCTTATTTTTGGAAGCGTGATGTAGGTGCACCATGCACCACTCTTTGCACCCTACACACGCCGCAGGGGCAGAGTGGGGTTCCATTCACCCTTCCTGAACCCCATGATTCCTCCAGATTTGAGGGGTCATTCAGTGGCAGTGGAGCACACTTGACTGAGCAAAGTGGCTGGACCTCTGGGGGGCTTAGCAGAAGCTGTCCTGGACCTGTGAGAAATGGCCACCCTCTAGTGAGGAGGAGGCGTGGTACTGTCCCACCAACACTCATCCCGATGCTGACCTCGCCCAGGAGTCGCCTCATTTCTTGAAGGGATGAACCCAACAGAAGAATATAGTTTCGTGCCAAAACCAAAGTGGAAATTTTTGAGAGACGACGGCCATTTGGAGGAGCTCCGGGAGGCAGGTAAGGGTGCTGCAGTCCTCCTCCTCCTGCACCAGGAGATGAAGAGGGGGAGGAAAAATAAGGTACCATCACTTCCCGAAGAGCATCCATGGCCAAGTTGAGGTCCTGCATTCTCTTTCTCTCCCGGCTGTTAATCTTGCGCCTAAGCTCCTGCTGCTCCTGCAGGCTGAGCTCTCGAGGGAGTTTGGGGTGTCTTTGGGGCCCTTGGAAGCCTATGACACCAGAGGATGCTCCTGTAACCCCAGTAACCCTGACAGATCTGGGCATGAGGTGCTGCAAAGATGCCTCTTCTTGCTCCCTGCATCTGAGGCTAGACATAGGCTGCATGTTACAAGGATGCTCAAGTCTCAAAGAAAAAAAACTTGCTTCCACCAAAAGCCAAGGATGTTCTCACAAAAGTCTCATCTACAACTAAATCACACTGAGAGCTGTTCAGTCCCTTTACGACAATGACCCTTGATCCTTGATTCAGCGATTCCACTTGGGTTCCAATGATTCAAAGTTTCATCCAACAGTGATTTGGCCCCTCAAGTCCATACCAGTCCCTCAAGAAGAATCCCTCAAATGGTTGATAAATAGAATCTGAAATAAGACAAAAGATATGTCCGTTCCTTTGTCTGTTGGCAGCTGATGGGTCTGTCCTAGTCTGTTAATCTTCAAGCAGTTCACACAGTGATCTGACTGGATCACACCCTCAGATCATAGAGAGGAAATGAGGAAGAGAAGACAGGGCTAATGACCTAATGTTTTAACTCTCTCTCTCTCTCTCTCCCTCTCTCTCTCTCTCTCTCTCTCTCTCCCTCTCTCTCTCTCTCACTCACACACAAACTCAAAACAGTCACATTCACTTTCTTCACATTCCATCTATGAACCTGCCCCTCGGAGGATGTTGCGAGATAAAAAGAGGGGGAGAAAGAGAGAAAAAGAGGCCATACTGGAAACACATGAAAAAGGAAGTGAAGCTCCATTTTCCCTAAATGAAAAGACAGGGAGTGGGGGTTATAGGAAATGGTTATAGTAACTGGTGTTGTCTGACTGGTGAATGGTATCATGGCATCTCTAAACATGCTCTTACAGAGACAGGAAAGAGAAACTACACTAAAAGAGCAGTCACCATGCCAGGCACCTGCAGGGCAACAGAGCACAACCTGCCAGTATTATGTGCATGTGCGTGTGTGCGTTTTCCTACGGTCTGACCTATAAAAGCCAGCCTGTGATGGATTAGAGCTGGGATGTTTATCAGCTGTGTGCGTTTTGTTTGTGTGTGTGTGTGTGTGTGTGTGTGTGTGTGTGTGTGTGTGTGTGTGTGTGTGTGTGTGTGTGTGTGTGTGCATGTGTTTGTGTGAGAGAGAGTGGTTCCATGAAAAGAAATAGAAACAGAAAGAAGGAGTGAGGGAGAGGCCAGAAAAGGACACCTGCACTGCCACACAGACAGAGAGAGGAGATGAAAAAGAGAGGCAAAGAAAGAACCTGGTGTCCACCACCCCCCTCCCACTCTCTGCATCCTTCCTTCCAGCTTGCAGGGGCTGAATGGGGCGGTGTGGTGCCGGGGGGGATCACATCCGTACCCCTGCCCTCCGTAGGCCTTTATCACAAGGCTGGAGTGGGGCAGGGCATGGTGGAGCTGGGCAGGAGGATGAGGGCCCTCTTTGTGGGGGCCTGGGTGCGCTCCGGCTGGGCCAAGCTGGCCAGGCTGTGGCTAGGTCTCTGGAGCTGCACCTGGAGCTTCAATCAGCTCATTCACACTCAGCCTGTTTCCTGTGAACTCCCATTAAACATTATGGCACGCCTGGCCTAGCAGGTCACCGTTGGCCCAGGGGTCTTCTCTCTGTGTTAAATAGATAAGTGTGTATACAGATGTAAACCCCCGCACATTCATCACTGATATTATGAACTGAAAGTCTCCTTAAAACAGAAAGTCATTTCGAGAAGCCCAGTGCAAAATCTCAAAATAAATAGAACCATAGAAATACTATATTAATAATTCAATAATCAGATAATAAAGCTAAGGAATACAAAAAGGAAGTCAGCATGTGTTTCACTGGCTATAAGTCAACAACTTTGTCAGTCATGTAAAATTATTAAATGTCACCAGAGAAATAGGTAGAGCAGAACATCTCATTGCTCAAATGATTATCCTCTACTCCTAACAACAAGCCATAGTCATGAGAGAAAATGAACAAATAGACTGGTTCAACATCAGCATAGGAATAAGAGAAGGCTGTGCACTTGTTCAGCCTGCATGGTGAAACTGAAAGCTCTAATAAGGAAAGTTAAAGAGCAGAGTGAAAAGATGGAACTTGATGATTGAAAAATGCAATTATGGTTGGAAAAAGTGAAGATAGATGTGGAAGAGAACAGCCCACAACAAAATGTATAGAAAAATGTAAAGGACGCTTGTAAAAACAAAGGTATGCTAATCAATTACTTTTAACAGTTTCAAATTATACTAAAATATGTCCTCAACAAGCACAAATGTGGTATTACTTACAGGTTTAGAATCCAAATTTTATGAATGTATCTTCTTGCTTCAATTAGCTACAGTTGCAATTACTGATGGGAAAATATTACTTCTTTTTCTGATATTGAGACAGATGTTGAAAAGCCTGAGCATCAGTCAACACTGCAAACTACTAAGCTTCAAAATAAGCTATTTTTAATTGAAGTACTTTATTTAAAATGGTCATCTATAAATAGACAATCATACTCAAAATACACAAACTCTCTGCTACCCCATAGGAAGAAATAGACAGCTAACAACGTCACATAACACAGTGCAAGCATTTCTATTCCTGGATGAATTTGTCACAGGATCAGATTCATCCTTTAATGTTTTTTAATCACTGGTGATGAGTTCCAATTGCTTATAGAAAGGTGAACATAGTGAAGCGCCAGTATTTGAAAATATTTCTATCTAATTTTGGATTCTAGTTTGAGTTAAGATCCAAGATATGATTGTCAGAACAGCACTGTGGACAGGTCTGACTTTATATAAGCTTCTGTTATTACAGTCTCAAATACTGTTCAATGTATAGTGCTTCCTGACTGGGATATTTACAATTTTACAATTTACAATATCTAATGATTTACAATTAAATCAAATTTAGCATTCAACATTCATCCAGGAAGAGATGATAATGTATCTGCATTACTTGTATATGCATTGCTGGCTCCATCTAATAAGCGACATAAGCAACTGGCTAATCATGTCTCAAAAAACAATGAATGCATCTGGAGCTGAAAAAGAAAAAGATGTTTTCTGTGGTTTTCATACTATGCTATTTGTTTTAGCTTGTATTTGGAAAACAGGAAGTAGTGGATCTTGTCTGTTTAATGAAGCAGGTTCAACTTAGATACTCAGGCTGTGATTCTCCTTGTGCATGTGTACATAAAAGCATGACATTTGTGGTGATCAGCCAACTGCACGTTACATGAGGAGGAGTCGCCAAAGAAGAAAAAAGAAATCATACTACATAAATATGTAAAAAATGAAGCATTTATAATGGTAAAAAGCACCACTGCCACCAGATTTACATCAAACTAAGCTTTTCAGCAATTATCAGTAATACACAATTAGCCACCTATAAATGTGTATCATTTAGACAGCTTCTGGTAATATTACAGTACAATATCTTGCTTAGGGCCTCCAAAATGCTATAAAACAACACATTAATTGTCTAAGTATTAGTATAAGTATAAAAAGTATTAAGAAAATGAAGAAAGATAGAAAAAAAACTCAGTGACCTAAAATGGCCTTTTCACACGAATGGGAGGCCAAAATATATGAAAATAAAAACATTTATGAAAATATCTGGACCTTAGATCAAGTAATTTTGGAAAAACCAGCCCTGGAGTTCAGTTAATGATGCAGCGCATATGGCTCCAAAAATGTACCCATGCTTTGCTGCCAGATCCCTCAGCTTAATTACCCCATACAGACAAACAAACAAATAAACACAGCCTCACAGAAGTTCAGCTACCTGTACAAGTTTGACAGCTGCAAACTCTTTTTTCCACCATTTGAAAGGTCAAAACAGATAACACACTGAAAATCAGCAGTGAGGAAGCATAAAACAGCTGTTTACATATTCATCGCCAGGACACGGACTCCTCCGAGCGTCTGCTAAACGCCAGCCACGCACTCTCAACCGCCGGCTGGCCGGGCCCTCGCCAGCTTGTGGCTGGATGGCGTAGTGTACCAAGCTGTCTTGTGCAAAAGAAAAACTGCATAAAGCAAAGTTCTAATGAGAAATTAACAGATGTCAACAACTATATTCTCCCACTTGCATCCCTGCAGGGAGGCAGGTGCAGAGAGATGCACTACAGGGCCTCAAAGTCAGGCGGACGATTCAGATGCAACAAAAAAAGACCCTTCAATCAAGGCAGGAAGGGTACAGATTGGGAAAAGGAATGACTGTGTGTGTGAAGGGGGGCAACTGTCTTGGGCATCAGGCCTCCAGTTAACTACGAAGCTGCAGGCTTACGGCCAGAGCTATGAGAAGATTACAAGCTGTTAATAGGGTGGAACCAATGGGCTGAAGGCTGGGCATTGTGGTTCCCAGCATGCTCTGGGAAAGGTTGGCCTGGGCCACTCAGATGCAGAAGGGGCCAGGGAGAGTCGCCCCGTGGGTCTTTTGTCCCCTCTGCCCAAGCGCAGTCGACATGATAGACCCCAAATCGAAACTCGCTGTCACACACTTGCAGTTAGTCATGGCTGTTTGGAGCTGGAGCTGCACTCTCCAAGCACTTACAGACACACACAGGCAGGCATGCTGAGGACACACTGATTATAGCTGTCACTAACTGCTCAGTGACAGCTGCTGGACGTGTCAAATTTCACTAATGAGGGCTATCATTCAGACAGCTTCTAAATGGAGCAAGAGCATCTCACAGCAGAAGTGCAAGAAGTGGCCATTGTTTTGAGAAAGAGGACGTGTTCTGTTGCTTTGATTTCAGTGGAGAAACACAGTTCTCCAAACTACAGGCTTCATTTTTTACTTTACAGTATGTGGCTACTCTAACTTTTTGGACGTTGTAAAAGGAACATGCCTGCATTTTTCAGTCGGATCTGCCACCTCTCTAATGTATGGTTAATTACCATGGATAATGATGTTTCTGTACTTAGAAAACTGCTTTGAAAAGAATACACTGAGAAAATGTTTTCTGCTCATTTACTTAGTGATGAGAGTGATACTTATTTTCCATGGCAGGGCTTGATTTGACAGGTTGATGGGGCAGAGGTCAAAAAGGTGCAGTCAAGAAGCTCAGTGTGAGGTTTGACCAAGAATGTTAGATCTTACAAATAACCTATATGCTGACTCTTGTGTAGGCACAAGACAAACAGCTTCTAAAGCAATGTTAATTAAGTCTTTTGTTAGATGAGCAATCACAGCATTAGTGGTGCATTTGCCAGTGATAAACAGTGTCAGTGTCCATTGTCATTACCATTTCACAGAGGAAAGGTTTATCGCTCAAATCTTGATTTTTGATGGCTTAAGAGACTAAACGGTAATTGACCTAAAATCATACAGGAGAAGTAGCATTATATAAAAATGTGAGCTACAGGAGTTTAGATGTAGATACATGAGCATTATTGTGCTGGATCCAATCCGAGGTGTGCTGAAACTGGATCCGGCTTCAGCATTTCTGACACAAATGAATCCTTTAACTTTTAACAATCCAGGCTTATTGTTCAGTAACTACAGGGCCTTCAGTGCAAATTAGCTTACCTATTTTTAGCTATAAAAGTGTGCAATAAAACATTGGGTTTGTCGGTGGGCCATGTAAGGTGTTAAGGAAGACACAAAAAGGTGGCTGTTTCTGCTGTTTTGTTTATTGCTTTTTGTTACAGTTTTTCTATGTTGCTTAAATGCTTTGTCCATTCAGAAGCCATATTCTTAGAACAGTTAACACACAATATTAAACAGAAGCATGTTGGGCAAAATACTGTTTTTTCTTTGCAAAATGCTCTATCCCCACAAAATACTAAACACACAAGTAAAAGCAACATTTTCCATCAAACAATACTGCTCACAATAAGAAGCGTAAATTCCTTCAATCACTCAGTAAGCAACAACTAAAAAACACAGGTTTCAGCCTGTATTTGTGCTGTATTGTCTGCTATCCTTTCAGCTGATACTATAAACAGTTTTAGAATTACCATGTGAAATCTATTCTTTACTAGAGATACATTTCACTGCAATGTACCTTATAGGCCTGCCAAAGAAATCGAACTAAATATTCAGAAAGAAAAGAGTGATGGAGGGCAACACTGTCCAAAATGATGCCAAACCCTATGCCTGAGTAAAAATCATCGCTCAAGGGTTAGCCTGTGTTTCAAAGAATGTCTTACATGCAGACCTTACTGAGCTGAAATTTTAATGTAATTCAGCTAAAAGAGTTATAGACTCATCACCAGTCATGGCTTGTCCATGACAGAAAGTGGAAGAGGGGTTCAACCCATCAACACACTGTAACATGCCTTTCACAGTTTTTAAATATCTGAATAGGTAAGTCTGACATTGTATGAAATCTATTACACATATTTCCACGGCCAAACACTGCCTCCTGTTTGTCAGCATTTGGGATAATTGAATTCTACTATTCTCACATTTTTTCCATGAATATAGAAAAAAGGCAAAAAGCTGAAGCAAATATTTCTGTAATGTGCCAGGTGATTTTTATTTTGCAAAAAATAGTACCCAAGTGTGCATAAATTCTCTGAAACACATGGTTATTGTGTCTCTGGCAGAATCGATTGTCTTAATGACTCACACTCTGGTAGGTCCTTCATTTTCAGCTTTATATAATGACAGTCTACCTATTACCTATTCCTCACCTGATAGACACTTGTCTAAAAGCTCTTTTATCAATGTTTACATCAGCTGAGTTAACATTCATGTACTATGTAGTTGACACAGGTGCTGAAAGTACTTATAACAATGAATATTTTCTATAAGCTGTCATTACATGTTTTCCTTTTGTTTCCACAGCTATCCATGTTTGTGTTTTTGCATGAGTTCTGTGATAATTGGTCTGTAAAAGTAAAAAAGTACTGTGAAGACTAAGTCGAGTTTCATTAAATGTGTTTCAGTGATCCAGAAAAACTGTAATAAAGCGATTTCTGAGTGGTGTTGTTGCATGTTTTTATTTGTAAAGAGTTTGATCTAACAAAGCTGAATGTTTGTGGATTTTTTATTCACTTTGTGGTAATAAACTACCACCTTGAAGAAGAAAATGCACGAAAAGGAATGTAAGTCGCACATTAGCCGTGGTTTATCATTTCCCTGATCAAATGATTCAGTAAGAAGTTTATGTTTATCAATAACAATTCTTATACTGAACGTGCTCACATGCTTGCATGCATCTTTTATTCAGTGATAGAAAATGGTCTTACCATTGCCAACAGGGATGTGCATATAACATAACTCGAGGCAGCTTTCCTTGTTTTGAGCCCAGTCCACAGGTCATCAGATTCATGTGGTTACTTACTGATCCTGTAATCAATCACATGCTAGAGATTCATTATAGATGTTAAGTTGAAAAAATGCTGGATTATACTTTTTTAAATGTTTCCATTTAATATGGCTTTGTATTCTAAGCTGATGATAAAAGTCCATATGGTGAGATCATGGATCTCCCCTTCAATCCAGACTGCTTTTTATGCTGCTTTTGACAGTGATGAATCTCCTGCCTGCCAGTGACATCTTTAACACAGCCACAAAACCACCATACAGGACCTAAGTCGACCTCATATAGTCTAATAAAGTTTCTTTTGTGCCTGTATGTATGTGTGTTGCACTTTACTCCTACACTTTGTGGTAAGGGGCAAAAGGAAGGTTAGAGGGATAAATGGAAGACTAAAGGCTTATGGGATATGATGGATGAGGAGGGCTGGTATTGAGATGGAGGAACAAGCACTAAGAGACAGATGGAAAGAAAGGATACTGACTTTAACAGAGCACAGGCCGCCAAAAGAATGCAGCATTGAAAAAGACAATTCCTGAAGAAAAAAGAGTCGGAAACAAACCATGTCCACAGCCAAGATCGTGTGGCACAAGAGCATTGCTTGGGCAGGGAGGGGAGGGGGTGACTTTTGTATACTTGTTTTTACTGTGTCCTCTTCAGTGTTTGGAGGATGAGTTGTCCACCCCAATAACTCAACACATCTGGACCTTGTTTTGTAATAGTGTGTTGTGATTGCTTGTGGTTGTTAAATAATATAAGACACCTTCAGCTGTAGCTCCCCTGGATTCAAAACATCTATTTACTTAGCTACAGCTAGTTAGCAGGTTTAGCATGTCTGGCAGTCTATTTACTTTGTTAAACTTAAAAAAAAAAATACAGAAAATCAGTCAGATCTTACTTCTTTGCTAATCAATTTGGCATCTGAACAGACTATACTATATAGTAATATGCAATATATAAATGTACAAGCAGCAAAGAACATTAAAAAAACAGTAGATTATACTGTATATATATATATATATATATATATATATATATACACACACAATGTGTGTTTGAATTGTTTAATAAGTCTCTCATAAATTAGTTCTAGATAGCTCAATTATTATGATTCCTGGCACATATATCTCTTTTTTGGGACTCCAAGCCCGTGCTGGGAAGACTCCAAGACCCCACACACACTTCCAGGCCTGCCAGTTACAGGACACAGGCAACTACGTAAGTAAA
This sequence comes from Pygocentrus nattereri, assembly GCF_015220715.1. Taxonomy (NCBI): domain Eukaryota; kingdom Metazoa; phylum Chordata; class Actinopteri; order Characiformes; family Serrasalmidae; genus Pygocentrus; species Pygocentrus nattereri. Next base: position 34,899,208 of record NC_051216.1, read on the forward strand.
CACAACATTCTTGATATTGTACAAATACTATTTTATTGCACACAATTTTTATTACCGACGCTTTTTCAAAAGGTAAAGAAAGGTAAAGATATTTGATTTGTTTTGGTGTTGTATTGTTGTGTAATTTCTGCTGCCAATATTTCATTAAAGCTCCCACCAGCAGTCGCAAAGGGAGGCAGTGTAACAGAACTGAGCTTTGCTGCTTATTAAAGCTAGCCTGTGGCTTCCTGCTTTGTGTTGTGGATGTGCAACATGATTGACTAACAAGCAGAGATGCCTCCTTTTCCTGTTTGGTTGGATAGGTACATAATTTATTTTTCTTCATATGTACAAGGCCAGGGGCAGCTTCAGAAACCAGCACAGTTTATTAACAGCTGAGGAAAAATGTATTAAACATTAGAAAAAAAGATGCTTGAAATGGATCAGATATGAGAGCAAACAGAACTCTCTCTCTTTCTCACACATACTTTCTCTCTTTCTTTCTGTAGCTCTCACAGGGGGCAGCTTTTCTGAGGGTGGGATGATCACTCATCAGATCATTGCCACTCTGAATGGATTCAGGCACACAGCCACTAATAAAGGTCTTGTAACACACACACACACACACACACACACTGGCCTGTGTGAGCTCCCATGGTGCTCTTTGATGTTGCGTGTCCAGGCCGTGTCCCCTTTTCAGAGAGCGTCCACACTCGGCCAGTCATGAATATCCAAGAGTTCACTCCTCTTACAGGATTATCCCCTCTTTCTTTAACCGCTCAAACACTCTCAAAGCCCAGCTCTCTCTCTCTCTTCTCTCTGTTATATATTCCCTTCTTTTTCTCTTTCTCCATCTTTCTCTTCTCCATCTGTCTTTGTGTCTCTGACTCTTTCAGTAAACACATTGATTCACCCTGTATGGGAGTTCATCAGCTTTGGATCATAGACTTCTGGATGCGTGCACACACACACACACACACACACACACACACACACACACACACACACACACACACACACACACACACACACACACACACACACACACACACACTTCTCTGATGTCCAGCTGGCTTTAAAAAGTGTATGCAGTTAAAAACACTACTGATGATTTCAAATGCACACATGCACATCTGTAACTTAAGACTCATCTATACTTGAAAAACTTGAGACAACAAAATTATTTTCACAATGTTGCCCTGTTCACATTTATATTGTTGTCTTAAAAAGTATCATACATATATTTTTAATTTTCACTTTTTGACACCATTTGGTCACACTAGCTGCCTTTATGCTGTGTAAAAATTGCAATTACGGTATATATGGACCAATACAAATGCTATAAACATGCTTGGAATAAAATTTCTTTACATTAACCTCCATTCAAAGTAAAGTTCTGTAAAGTTGCCATTTTTTTTCACAGCAGCAATGTGAACCACAGCTTTCATATTATAGATTAACCCAGAAATAGCCAGGGGTATATAGAACACACCATGCTAAAATAATAGTATTTTCATTTTTGAGATTGACTCAAGAACTCTACTCTTTTTTTATTGAACTGATGGGGAACCTTTTAGTATTACACTGTGACGTGGTTCAGTTGGCTGAATGTTTTCACTTGATGATAGCTGGGTGTTGGAAGGTAAAAAAGCTATATGGCTACTCTTGCTAACCAACACAACCCCTCGATAGTCACCCAAATCTTTTCTGTAACTACATCCCCAAAACTTCTCCCAACTTGTTCAATCAGTATGGCTTACTGTGAAATGTAAAAATGAACAAAACCTCACTGTGCAGCTGAATGCTTTGGGCAGTTATTTTTGTCAGGCATTGTGGAAAATTATGCCTCCCTGTAGAATCCAACTCCAGTTTGTGCACACTCATGTCATGCAAATGGATGGATTAGGGATGGGCAGATGTCCTGGAGTACTCAGTTAACCATTCAAGGTGCCAGTATTCTAGTACTTAAATCACTACTCAGTTATTTTTTATGCTTGAACAGTTAAAGTGAGTTTTAACAGCTAAACTTTTGCTCATATTTGTGAGTTATATTTTTCTCCAAAACTTAAGTGACTTAGAGAGTGTGTTACCGAGGATGTGTTGTTAAAGACATGACTGACAAGGCAGACATAGGACAGCTTTTATCACTACATAGGCTAAGCCTATATTGGCTATGAACAGTTAAAATACATTTCTTTGACAAACTGACATGTAAGGAAAAAACACCAGTAGAAGATCACCAGTTTCCACCAGCATTCAGTGTTATACCAGTTATTTGTGTAGCTCATTAGCTCATTTGATGCATTTCAGTTTTATTAGTCACCTAATAGAAAAAACAACCAGAGGCTATTTTTGGACAAATAACATATTTTTAATGCTTTCCTCTGCATGAAACCAAAATACTGTTTTGGTATTGTTGTTCTTTTCCTTCTCTGTAGTTACCTGGATATCCATTTGTTAGCAAGAAGCAACTTGAAATGTACATCCCTACTACGAGTGGCAGAGCTATTATTTCTATTTTTTAAATATGTAAAGGCAGATGTCAGTACAACGCCTTATGTGTTTGGCTACAAGATTACGCTTGTTCATTTTTATAGTTCACAGCAAGTTAGCCTGTGCCCTAAACAACATTGACAAGTCTGTACAATATTAATAAAGGCCTGGATGTGGTTTGAGTGGGTTAAGAAAAGTTTTGGTGATATAAAAGATTTGACTATTAATTTATAGTGTTAATTAGCTATATTAGTTGAAAAATAAAAAAGTAAATATATTAAACATTGAATACCTCTGGTGAAGTGGAAAATTGTGTATATTTGATTTCTCACTGAACCATTTCTTTAAGTACAAATACATGTAAAAGTAATGAGAAAAAGAAAGTTTGTGAACACACTTTCAGTTGGCTTTACAAAGCCAGCTAATAAAGTGTCAAAGTTCAAACAGTTGCAAAGCAGCGTTGATTGCTCTTGGTAACTTAATTTAATTTAGACAGTAATTCCTAGAATTTGTTATTGTGTTGCTATGTGATTGCTAAGGTATTCCGGCTTGTTGTTAGGCTGTTGCTTGGTGGCTTTTGGATGGTTGCTGAGGTTTTGCTAGGCATTTGCTATATTATTTTAGGTGGTTAAGGTGCTTTTAAGCTGTTGCTGTGCTAAGTAGATGCTAAGGCATTGATGGGTGATTGTTATGTTATCACAAGTGGCTGCTAAGGTGTTGTTAAGCCATTACTATTGTATCCCAAGTGTTTTTTTAGGTATTGGAAGACCATTGCTATGTTAGCTTTGATGATGCTAGGGGTTAGTATGTGTTAATAGTGTGGATTTGGTTTGTAGTGTAAATTTAGTATATTATCTTGTAATAACCGTGTTACTACTCTACATAAATGTGTATGGGTAATATTAGTTCTACACTAGTTTCATTTGTGCTACTTCTGTTAGATTCTTAAACAGTACATTAAAAGTCACACATGAGAGTCTTTCCATGGTGCTTAGCCCCTCCAGACAGTGCCATGTGCTGCTAAACGAAGAACAGATGAAGGAGAAAGGGAGAATCAGTCTTCCCCAGGGAGAAAGGCTCTCATATGGCTACTGTAACAACACCCCAACCCACAGACACACACACACACACACACACACACACACACACACACACACACACACACACACACACTTCACTCACACCATCCCAGTGCATGATGGTTTCTTGGCATGATTATAGGGTGACTGCATAACATTAATAGTAAAGATGATGAATAAATTAAACACATGATCTAAAAACTGTAACAGAGATGCAAGACTGCAAACTACAATAAAGAGATTATCCTCTCTCCCTCTTTCCCTCTCTCTCTCTCTCTCTCTCTCTCTCCAACACTGTCTATTATCTCACTAAGCTACAGATGCACTTCTTTTATTTGTTTATTTTTTCTCTTTTCTTTCTTTCATTTGGTGTTTTTGACGCCACCTTTGATGCATTGCTCCAATCCTCTCCGTCTAATCCTTTGCACCAACACGGCCCAGAGTCTGAAAAGGCCTGCATCTGGACTGAACCAGGGGATTTGAGAATGGGTTTGAAATGTAAGTGTAACACACGCGTGCACACACAGAAGATGCACCATGAATATTCAAACCGTAAACAACACAATCTGTGAGTTTAAGAAAAGAAGGACTGTCGCCTTTTGTGAGGGCTGAGTACCCTCCCCCCCTTTCTTAGAGCCCATCCAGTAGTGGACAGAATAGAGTCCTCAAGAAAATCTCCATATATCTCCACTGATGTTTGAAGAAGTTTGATGCTTTCTCCATAATTCAGTGGTTGGGATGTCAGAACAGTAATTCACAATCATCCATTGATAAAAAATGGTTTACTGTAGAGACGCTGTAGACTTTGATTTCGCTACAGTGGTGGGCATATGAACAAAGGGTCTACAATTTAATTTACTATCTTATATCTTATTATATATAATGTTGATACAGATGAAATTGTGGTGAATCTGAAGGAATAAGTTTCTTGTTGATATTATTTTGCTTTAAAGTGTTCTGCATGTACCTCTCTGACCTGAAAGAAAAATATTTTCTTTCAAAACTATAGTAAAACAATGTCTTAGGCAACAGGTGGCTTACTCCTCACTGTTTCATGCAACATCTTTCTGTGAAGGACCTTTTAAAGCCAGTAAACCCTTCAGACCTCGGGTTCCTATCACCAACACTGTGAACGAATCTGGCTCTAGTTTTTTTAGAAGGGACCATTTCACATCAAACTACTGTGAATGAATTAGTTCACATCTTAATGATACAACTATGCAGAGATGTGTTTTTGTGCGTTTTTAATGAGTGCAGTCACCCTTTAATGTTTATTATATCAGATACTCCACAGTATTGGAGAGAAACCATGAGGAGCCCATGTGATTAGCCCGAGTTTTAAGCATCCATTGGGTTCAGCACTCTTTCAGTGACACAGGGTGAAGAAGGAAACTAACTGGAGTGCAGTGAAAGCAATTAGCCTTCTCAGCTCTGTGAGGTGAGGGAGTGTAGCCTCTTAATGCAGAGCTAACCGCTGTGCTAGCATAACCACAGCAATTACTGCACCGTTCAGACAAAATCACATACGCTCACGTTATAATCTACACAGCTCCTCAAGCTTCACCCACAGTATTTACATAATCGAATTTCTGCAGTTTATTCTCACTCATTTAACCCCTGAATCGCTGTTTCATTACAGCTAATGGCGCACGTTTTCTGCTACCTGCTTCACCATCGATGGATCGGCTAATTAGTGGCTTTTGACTGGTCTTCTAGAAGCAAGAGGGAGATCCTTATTAAGGTGGGGCTGCTATCGGTGGGTCGGCGGGGGAGGTGCACGGTGATTAATTTGGAAACGTGATAGCGTGTAATTCTCATTACCTTTCGGGGGTAATTGCATTTTACGTGGAGCAAATGGGCAAGGCGGCGAAGACTGCTAACAAGCAGATGTTTGAAAAGGGAGACAAGGCAGTTAGCAGCCTGCTTGATTCTGTTTAACTCAATCTTGAGTCCAACTCGAGAGCTAAACCCTCTTAGCCAGATTCTGGCTTTGAGGGCCCCTGTCATGGAAAACTAACATTTCCTCAATTTCTGTCTAACACACCCCAGCACGTTGCCGGAAACTGGATTTCTCAATGAACCCTAGGTGTATTTCAAGTTCCCTATAAAGTGTACCGGGTGTTTAGACATTTTTAGGGTGACTGCACACCGAAAACATTTCGTTGGAAAGGAACTTCAAACTGCAGAGGGACTAGTGAACAACGGCTTATCACTGCAGGGAAGTTTACCCATCAGTCATTGCAGGTCTCTTGAAGCTGTGTCTTTGATTATGACACTGTTGTACAATCTGACTTAAGGTGTTGATCAACCCCCAGTTCCCTTCACCGACATCCCGCACTCAAGTGTGTATGTGAACATACCAGTCCTGCTGAGGGACCCTGTAGAACCTGATTTTCTGAGTTGGGAGCATGTCCACAAAAAGCAAAGGTGGCCATTGATGGCTGGACTGTAAAGTGGATTCCGATTTTGACCTCATTTGTAAGCCACACACTGCGGGCTAATGCCATCTCTTACACTCATTAACTCATAAAAAAGTGCACCAAAAACAGACATGAACAAGCAAATGTATAAAAATATTACTCATTTGATGCGCAGCCATGAAAGCCATGGCGTTAATCATCAAGTTGCAATTACTTATTTTCCTGCAGTTAATTGCTATCACTGAATCCAGACGGCTTGTTTGCACCATCAGGTCAAAAAATTCAAGTGAACTCATGTTAGTGAGTAGAAGATCAATCTCACAAAGACAAGCAATGAGAGAGAACAGGGTCACCCAGAATTCCTGAGTCAGTTGATTTCTGTTTATTAGTTTTTTTTGGTCTTCAGATGTTGAGTGTGTTTAGTTCTGTTGTATCAAAACGACTTCAGTGACTGCCAATTCTGTAATTTTCCTCAAGGCTGTTTATTAAATTGTGCAACATTGAAAACTCTTTTAGAACAGGTTTTCTTATGCATTTCAGCTGGTGATCCCAAATATGTTGATCTGAAAATTAAAGATGCAAAAATAATGCAGTTTACTTAAACTTAAAAGTTCAAGTTTCTGAACCAGTACAGTTTGCATGATGTATACCAATACTTTATTTACACACTAAACTTGAACGTTTGAGTGTATTCAACACCTTGCCTTAAACACCTTGCCTTAAAAAAGTGAGTTTCAAAATTTACTAAACTGTGTGAACAAATTACCTCTAATAGTTTTTCATTCAGCGTTTTTCATTTTTCAGCGTTCTTAAAAAGGAGGTTTTTTCAGGAGTCTTTAGGAAGGACAGTGATTCACTATAGAACCAGGAACACTCAAAGAGCCATTTGCATGCTTAAAGGATTCTTTGCATGACATGGATCTTCAGGTTGATGGAGAATGTGCTGTATAGCAGAACCTAAAAAGGGTTCTGCTGCTGATCTGGCGTCAAGCTTAAGTGTTCATGATTCTACACAGAGCCACTGTCTTCACCAAACTACCCCTGAAGAACCTTCTTTTTTTAAGAGTGAGTATTTACAGTGTGCTCTCTTTGATAACAGAGAAACAAACGTAAACAAAAAAAAACATTATTCCCAATGTGCCTATCCCACGAACCTCATGAACATACATCACATCCTATACTTACCACCTCCAAAAGGAACTTCCAAGGAGGACATGAAGTCCACATATGTGGAAACTACGCTTAATAAAATATGTTAAACGTCTTCTGAAATATCTGAAATGATTACAGTATTTTGGAGTGAGACTCTTCACAAATCCACCTTGGCAGCTTAGCTCTGCCCATTAACACTGACCCTATAAGGAATGTTTCAGCCTGGACTGGACTTTTTGAATGAGGCACAATACAGGGCAGCCAATCACAAAAGAGGTTATTTACACAGGTCAGTCCCAAAGCTACAAGAAACACATTTTATTCACTGTAAACCCGAATACGTTCAATTAACCCAAACGGATTGCCTCAAAATATACGAGTGGACAAACTCTATTCTTTAAAGTGAACGGAATTTCAATATTTTATGTATACCAAACTTTCTAAACCCGATAAACCTGATTACACTATACTTAAAATTTCATGTTCTCTTAGCTATATTAATTTAATTTCATTTGACGTTAAAAAACTGAACACAGTGTACGCTAATTTACGCTTATTATCTACTATTATAAGCTTAATTCGTTTATTTATTTGCTTATTGTAGGTATATATATATATATTATTTTTTATTTTTTTATTTATTTTTTTTGTCAGGGAACGTCTGTGCCATAGTCCATTTAATTGATATTTTCTAAGTTGTATTGACTCCGCACACCCCGTCCCGTCTCCAGGCCTTTTATTTTATTGCTCTGTTTTAAACTCGACAATTGAACATTCAAACCACTGTTGTAGGTTTAAGTGAACATTTACATCGTTTGTACTTTGATGAACAAAAATGTTCCTGCACAGAACCTTTATTTCTAACAGTGTATATGCATTTTTGAGGGGCACCGGGGGTCTAAGGTGCAGTAGCCTGTTGACAGGCCGTTGTTTCGTTGATCTGTGCGTCCTGATGGAGCAGCACAAACAGACTGTCCTGTAAAATCACCTTTGCCCACCTTATGTGGGCTACTGGTATCTGTGCACTGTTTTATGAGTAGTTTAATGCCTTAATTTGAGCTTCTTTCCTCAGAAAAAAAACAACCAACAGCAGAGTAAACTCTCCTCGCGCTTCCTTCTCCTCTCGGTGTCCTCGGGATGCTGCAGGACTTTTCCTGCTCTAAATTCCTCTAAACGCACTCGCTGAAACACAGAGAGATAAACAACCTCTAGATATGAATATTCAGCGAGCAAGTTCCCTCCATATCGTTCCAGCTCTAAAGGCTGCTGGAAAACATCGCGTTGGCGCGGAAAAGCTGCCGTCCAGCTGCTGCCGTTTAGTTGAGTATATTCCGCCGCACACACCGCTGTATTTGCCCTGCAGGAGCTGCGTATCTCACTAAGTCCGCTCACACAGCCCACCGCGCTGTCTGCCCCAGCTACAGCAGCTCCTCAGAGCTGACAGTCAGGTCATTTATACGACTTTTAAAGACCACTTTAATCGATCAAAATGAATAAAGAGATGTTATTAAAGTCGACTGGATTCGTTCCTAATAATTCAGGTCCTCAGTCAGAGAAACTGAACTCGAATAAGCAGTTCCAGCGCGAGTCTCTCTCTTTTCTCTCAACTCATTTTAAAAGGAGAAGAATTCAAATGTGAGCGTGTTTGTATTTGATTTCTTCTACTCTATAACAGCAACACAGGAAACAAACACTATTATTATTATTATTATTATTATTATTATACGGTTGATTTATTGGCATTGGAAAAGAGGAAAATTGTGTTTTTATGTTTGTTCAAATGCAATAGTTAATTAAAAGTTATTGAATTAAAAGTTCGTTTGATTTAATTCGTCGCTTCTGTTTTTGAGTTTTGTTTGTGCTTGTTCTCCTCAAGCATCATTTACAAATTAAAAAGACACGTAACACGATTTTCCATAATAATAATAATAATAATAATAATAACAATTATATTTACATGTTAAGGGAGGTGATGGACTTGTGTTGGATGTGAACTAAAAATTTTAAAGACAAATCTAACAGTCTGGAGGACTAAACACACTAAGCCTTTCGTAGTGTTTGTTCATGCTTACAGTAGTCGTGAGTAACAGTGAGTGTATAAACCTGTATCTTCTCGTGGATGACAGGATTCTCCCTTAACCACATAAACACTGGAAGCAACATGGGGAAGATACTGTTTCAGCTCTGAAATGTCAGATATCCTGTGGGTAATAAGGCGGTGAGTTATCAAGGCTCTGTTTAAGGCTTAAGATTAAAGATTAAGACTTCCTCCATCCTCTTTTCACCCAACAGGGGTCTAAAAAGCAGCCAAACACGTCTGACAATTTAATGTAACATATAAAAATGATTAAAAAAACTGATTATTGACCTTTAATTTGATCAATCGTGTCACAATTCGGTGTTTGTTTGCAGCATATGGAGTGAAATGAGAAATGAGATGCTGCTGAGGACCTCTCTCAGACAGGAACGTCAAAAAAGCACAAGGCAAGCGATACGATTCACTTTAAACCTTTTTATTGTCATTATTATTTGAACTACATTTACAGTTCTCACATCATCCTTCATTCATTTGAAAATACAATCGAAAATAGGTCAATAAATATCGTCTCGCACTTTTATAAAAAATAAAAGATGATCATTCTTTGCGTCGGTCAGTGACATGGCAGTGAGAACAGAGGCAACAAAGAGAAGAATATGAGTGAGAGAACAAGAGAGAGAGAGAGAGAGAGAGAGAGAGAGAGAAAGTGACAGAGAGAGAGAGAGAGAGAGAGAAATAGAGAGAGAAAGAGAGAGAGAGAGAGAGAGAGAGAGAGAGAGGTGAACAGGTGCAACATGAGTTCTCCAGGCTCGCTCTAAACACCGAAGCGCGAGTTTCAGTCCTAATATAAAATCTCTCATACTGTACAAACACTGTCTACATATTTACATGGTTTATTTACACATCATCATCATCATCATAATAGTAATAATAATAACAGTATTGTAGAGGTGGCTGAACAGTTACAGCACGTTCACAATCGATGATGAGCTACATTGAAATGTCCGTGTGGAGCAAAATAATCACCTACTGGAGCTAAACGGGTTAAAAAAGCTACGTTAGTGTCACTGATCCGGCCGAGTCAGCCCCCCCATCAGCCTCACCTCTGTCTGTCAGATACAGTCTTTCTGAGGCTACAGTGGGAAAAGAAACAGTGCATTTAGTTTACCCGATTCAAAAGAGCGCGTCTGTTTCACGTGAATAAAACAGAATTATTGCCAGAAGTAAATAAACTGAGAGGGAAAGTTGTGAAGTGATGTTCTGTGTGTGTGGAAACGTACAGCGGTGTTTTTTAGTGTATTGTCAGTATATTCATATGTAAAATAAATATATTGCCGTTTTAAACACGTGGCATTTTTGAGTGGGCTGGTCCTGCAGGGAACCGTCTGTGAACGAGGACCCTTTGCTGGACTGGCCGCTCTGAGTGCGATATACTGAACACACATTGCAATATATTGATTTTACCTCACACAGCACTCTGGGCTGCAGCCGCGACCCAGGTGTGCACTATTTGAACCAGGTGAACTTTAACGCACTACACTATACAAGTCCGTGTCATATGGGCTGCTGAGTCATTTGGAGTCGCTGGCAAGCCTCGTCATGGTTACTGCGCTCATGCTGGTCACGTGCGGAGGCGGTGGCGGCGGCGGGACCTGGCACATGCTGCACGGACACGGCATGCCCGCTCCCCAGTGCTGGAAGCTCGATGCCGCGGGAGGAGCCTTCAGCAGTCCGTGGTGCGCGCGCACAGAGGCCACGGCAGACAGGCCGGGCGCAGTGGCGGCGCTGGGCGGCAAGAGCGCGTGATGCACCGCGTGCGAGGCGGCGGGGTGCGCGGGTAGAGGCGCCGCGTGGGCCAGCGCGCCGCACGCAGACGGGTGGAAGGCGGCGTGGTGGCCTGCCGCGCCCGCCACTGTTGCTCCCGCCGCTGCTCCCCCGGCCGCCGCCGCTGCCGCCGCTGCCGCCGCCGCGCTCGCGCCGCCGCCGTAGATCTCGCTGACGAGCCGCTTCATCTCTTCCAGCGAGTTGCTGAGCATCAAGATGTAGTTGCGCGCGAGCAGCAGAGTGGCGATTTTGGAGAGCTTGCGCACAGAGGGCCCGTGCGCGTACGGCATGACCTCGCGCAGGCCGTCCATGGCGATGTTGAGGTCGTGCATACGCTTGCGCTCGCGGCTGTTGATCTTGAGCCGGATGCTCTGCAGCTCGGACTCGGAGAGCAGCTTGCGGTCCTTCTTGGAGAACATCTTCAGGCCCAGCGCACCGCAGTCGTCCACGACGCCCGAGGCGGAGGAGAGTGCGCGGCCATCGATGCCGCCCAGATCGCCTGGAGAGTCGCCCTGCGTGGAGGACACGGTGCCAGAGAACCCAGTCGACTTCTTCATGGCTGCGGAGGAGAGGAACAGGTCGTCCGTTTCGGGAGAGGACGGGCGGCTGGACACGCGGCTTGTGTCGGAGTCCATGGCGCGCGCGGCTGGGCTCTCAGCAGGTCACTCGAGGAGAGCAGAGTCTGCGCGCACGGAGGAGAGAGCGAGGTTAACACACACAGCAGAAATTATGCTATCTACATGCAAATCGACCCACGAACGAGCGCGAACTCACGAGCTTGGGTCCTTCAGTTCTTCTCGAGCTTAACGAGACGGAAACTTTACTTGTAACCTTGTTTTCCGAGTCTTAAACCGATCACAGACAGTACATTCGCGACTTTCTCCAACTTTACACAAGCGAGTATGAACTTACCGAGAAGCACGTGCACCGCGCGCTGTCGCTGTTTCAGTATTGTTTGTCGGAAGTTTCACTTTGTTGTTGTTGTTATTCCGTGTGTGAGTCCGTGACGGCGCGTTTGGCACGCGGGGAGTGGCGCGGGCGTTTTATAAGCAAGCGCGCCCCCGCCACCTGGGCCCGAGTCAGTGGGACAATGTGACCGAGTTATTTTTTTTCTCAGAGAGGCCATCAAGGACCAATGGGCTTCGTGCGAACCAGATGAGGGGGAGGGGCTGTGAGGTGTGTGTGTGTGTGTGTGTGTGTGTGTGTGTGTGTGTGTGTGTGTGTGTGTTCAAATCTGATGTCATTACAGAGAAACGAGGCTTCATTAAGTCAATCAGAGCCGCTCCGCATATGGCGCCGCTCGAGTTAAGATCAGAAACCATCAGATAACGTCCACAGAGAAACACGACCACCCGCCAAACCCCCGAGCTCAGAGCTCAGACCCGCTAAGAAACTGCAGCGAACTTTATTCAGCGAAACTCTTTAACACGCACTGGATTACAGACAGAGATAAAAGTGCAGTTTAAGATTAGAAAATATCCAATCAGTGCAAAAGCACAAGGGACGATTATATAAACAGACAGACAAAGAAACAAATAAACGAACAAATAAATGAAATTTTAAATGTACCTATAGTTTCTAAACAGTCTGATGTCTGAATGTCTGATGCGTCGCTTATAACTTTATTACGATCAGTTATGAAGATCTGAGTGTAGATCAGAACTTCAGTGTGCACTCAGTGACACGAGCGCGCGCAGGGAGCTTATTGTTTTAACCCGGCGACCCCTGCGGGCGCCTGACAGCTGATGGCGCGCGCGACCGGTTTCAGCCGTTAGAATGCGTTTAAAACAATTAATAAACGGAGCGTGAAGAACTGATTTAACGGCTCTACTCAGAGAGAGAGAGAAAGAGAGAGAGAGAGAGCAACAAGTAGGCCGGTGGGATTAGAGCAAATACAAATACACTGTGACAAAATGAATACAATTATTATTATTATTATTATTATTATTATTATTATTATTATTATTATTATTATTATTATTGTTAATAATAATAATAATAATAATAATAATAACGTTATATTAGCCCTTATCCAGAAGAGTCGACACGGAGAAGTTGTAGTTCACAGTGGTTTAGTTCACTGTGCATTTCGGTTTCTTATAATCTCTATTAGTTTATTGTAGGTCTATAAAGAACAGTTGGACTGTGTTTCCCTGATTTACTCCTTCAGAGTGGACCCAGGGGGTGCAGTGGCAAAGAGGAAAAGAAAAGAAAAGAAAAGAGAAGAAAAGAAAAGAGAAGAAAAGAAAAGAAAAGAAAAGAAAAGCTGTCACAACCTGCGTGTGTAAGAGCGCTAAATTGATCAGCTGCGCTCCGCAGGTAGAAATCTGGCGCTCCTTGGTCTCTCCCGGTCTGTAGGAAAGAGTCCTCACCAAATCAAGGTCGTTAGCATATTTTTACTTTGTTTATTTATTTTTTTCGTTCACACTGCGCGAGCGCGTGTTGTTTGGTTGTTTCCCGCGCGGACAGTCCCGTCTGTTTGCTTGTTTACCCGCACTAAATAAGCTTATGCTAATGAGACGGTTTAAACCGGCGAGAAGTTGCGTTTTAATCACCGGAGTTCGTCTCCGTTCATTATGAATTCCGGTAATCTCACTTGTTAAGTGGACCCAAATGGTAATATATGCTGAAACTGTCTGGATTAGAAGCGAGGCGAGTTTGAGCAACAGAAAGAAAAGAGAGGCTGCAGTTCAGCTCAGACGCATATGATTATCTGAAATGTCAACCAGGAAGGAGGCGCTGTGTATCTCACACACACACACACACACACACACACACACACACACACACACACGCATGCTGACTGACAACTGCCTGGGGAGCAATTACAGAGGCGGAGGAGGGCTTCAGTGAGCCGGGCTCTTTGAGCATGTTGCCTCTAGGCTAATTAAGGACACAGGCTGCAAATATCTCAAGCTCAGAAATCATATTTCTCTTGCAGCAAGGTACACCACACAGAAAAGAAAGTTGGATTTTCTTTGTGCTTCATCTAAACAAAACAGACACCCGTAACTTCCAGAGTGGTCGAATCTGCCAAATGCAACTTCTGAATGAGCAGAAAAAGCAGCGGAGGCTTCAAGCCAACATGCTGCTTCCAAACTTCACAGTTCAGGTGCAGAAAATGGAAGCGCTTAATGAACAAGACATTAGCACATACACATCTGCTTATCTGCTAATCACAGGCTAGAGTTTTCCCATTTAGAAAGAGAGAGAGAGAGAGAGAGAGAGAGAGAGCTTTCGCCACCTGTAGGTGGATGAGTGAGTGTATTGGATGCTGTTGAAATGAATGTGGGTGTTAATTCTGAATGTTGGCTCTCCTCTCATTCCATTACGTTTATGAGATAATGACTTGTAATGTACATTTTGTGTGGGGAGAGCTAATCATTGGCTAATGAGGCCAGTGCTTATAAGCAGACAAGGAAAGGCACAAACTCACAGGCCCATGAGCAAAGCTGTTTTCAGCTATAAGCAGTATAAGCAGTCATTCTTGGCCCCTGAGCCACCCAGGCCTGTATCATCCAATGGGTTTTATGGGCAGGTGCCCAGGGACCTGGGTCACTAGGGGGCCCCCATGAGCAATTATAACAAAATTTAAACAGCTGTTTTCACCCCAGCTGGGAGCTTCACTAGCTGCACAGCAGAAAAAAAATCAAAAAACCCTAATTTCACATTTGTTGTGTCACAACCAATCACAATCCTGACATTTTCCATGTTTTCCTGAACGTTTTCTAATCAGTTATGAGCAGCTGTTCAACTATCTGCGTTTACTTTAATCAAGCTTTGAGGTTTTAGCAGTGAGCTAGTGTTCCTTTGAACATACTTTGAATTTAAATCTCCAAATATTGTGCCCTGAGGATGTGCAAAATATGTGCTAATGAGTATGTGCTAATGTAGCTTGACAATTTGGCAATAAGTGTTTTGCTTGTGAAGAGTGGACACATGCTTAATAGGTAAACTTTGCATTGGTTGTTGGGCTCATGGTAACCTGTGCTCCTGTTACTGTGTGTAATCTTGCTATTGTTTTGTCTCAGATATTTAAAAAAGCCTTTGAAGCCGTGACATGCTCAACACTGCAGTTAGTATGCTGCCATAGTGGCGCTGCACACATTGATGTAACCTGCTGTGATTTGTGCCCTGACTATCAAAAAAGGTAGCTAGCCAGGTTGGGGCCTACCACACGTTTGTGCTCAGGTGCTGATAAAATGATGATCCACGCCTGGAGAATGGAATATATTTCAAAGTAAAAATGTTTGATGTATGATATAAATGAACTGAATCAACTGAAAGTTGATATGAAAGTGTTTTATTGTATTTAAATGCAATTTTTAGTGTGGGATTTGTACATACTTTAATAAACCTGCTGTCTGTTTTATCTCAAGGCAGCAGTCTTTGTGGAGATGTGTGAACTGACTTACATTGTTTTCTTATTAAAATGTATTTAGTATTAATTTTTGTTCTATTCTGGCATAGAAAACTGATTGGGGTGAGTGGGGCATGAGAGGCCCCAAGTATGGTGCATCTTAGGCCTCCAAATGTTCAGAAATGGCTCTGGTCCTAAAGGGTTGTAAGTATGTGTGTGTGAAACGTGTCTAAATTGCAAATTCAATTAGAAACTTTGCGTTTTCAGACATCAGTCTTTGAGAAATCACTTCAGAATGACAGAGGCCGAACTATGAAAACTCTCCTCCGACCTCAATGCCTGTGTCTACAGCCACACATGGACCCTTAAGGTTTAAAGGGTTACCACACTTTACGCCCTCTTCAATTTGTTTTGTGTTTAATTTTTAAGTGATTCCCACCAAACCATCTCTCTCTCTCTCTCTCTCTCTCTCTCTCTCTCTCTCTCTCTCTCTCTCTCTCTCTCTCTCTCTCTCTCTTTCTCTCTCTCTCTCTCTCTCTATTTCTCTCTCTCTCTCAGTCTGGGTGGCAGTTGGTTCTGTGTTGTGGTGAATACCAATGGTGAGGAGGAGCATATGTGAGCCATTCTTAATCCTGCTAATCTTCCTCTAAAATAAAAACGAAAGGAATAAAGAAAAAGGGGAGGAAAAAGAAAGGAGTGAGAGAACTTTCCCTCTCTGTGTGTTGAACAAAACTTCCCTTCCCAAATCCTTCCTTCCATCATTCTTACTTTCCATCCACAGCCAAACTTCATAAACTCTTTCATACAAAGGACATCATGTCATATATTTTTAATTCACTCTTAAATATGTGCCCGAAACATTACCTTAGATTTATAGGAATTATACATAGAAGAACCTTCTTTCAGTTCCCTACAGAGCCTTTAGAGGATGGTTCATCTGGTAAATATAACAAGAACCTTTTTAAAAGTTTATTTTCTTCCTAGACTGTTACATTCAAACCAAGAAACATCTGAAAACCTTTATTTTAAGAGTAGATTATTTACAACTGTGCAAGTAAAATCTCTATTGAACAGTCTCTCTCTCTCTCTCTCTCTCTCTCTCTCTCTTATGGAAGTGCGAGTTGTTGGGTTCTATGTGAGGCTTTTGTCCCTACAACAGTCATTAGTAGGTAATTAAGTCTTAACGTAGCCTACGCTCCCCTGGCTACTATTACACCCTGCTCAAATGGAGCGGCTTACAAGCTCCTTTACACGCCAGGACAAATTGAATGGGGGCTCATTGGGCTCTGCCTATTATTCCTGCCGCCCCATCTGGCTGCGGGTGGATAAAGAAGGGATTTGCAGGCCGTGTGTGCTTGGGCCGCTGGGTTCCAGGCCAGGGTCGGGGATGGGGTGTGTGTGTGTGTGTGTGTGTGTGCTGGAGGAGAGGCAAAACCTCTTTCTGAAGGTGGCTGCTTCTTTTCAAGAGAAAGCTGTCGGATTTGCTCTCACCAAATGTTACAAATGTTTCCGCAACCTGCTCCCCTGATCCTGCTGGAAAGGAGGAATTGGGGTGGGGGGTAGTAGGCGTAATATGTGTGTGTGTGTGTTTGTCAGAGGTTGGTAGTAACTATAGCCACATGTACTCATCTTCATGTTTTCAAGTAAAATAAATGATACATTTGTATTTTGATGAATGTTTTAAAGCAAAGAAATCCACTTTTTACTTGGTTACATTTTAGCCTTCCAAACTTTTTTGTTCTGCACCATTTCTGTATGTTATGCTGGTGAATCTGGACTGATTCATGGATGGGCACACCTCTGGTAGCACACCAAAAGTGCATCAAAAAGAGAAATACAGTGCCAAATGATCTTCAGTTTGTATGCTGATACTTTTGCAGCCAAATACTTTTCCACACATTTCATGTCACCATGAAATTTTCATTTTGGTACATACGTTAATGTGTAAGAGCTGTTTTCAAAATAATAGTTAAGAAACAGATTTAATTCAGGTTTTATTTTTGTATATGGCTTTTAGAAAATGATCATAAATAATTTAGTGAATGAGCAAAGTTAAACTAAAGTTTACATACACTTCATTACTATTTGACGGCATTGCCTTTTAATTCCTTAACTTGAAGCAATCATATGAAGCAGCCCTCCACATTCTTCTCACACTTTGCTGGAATTTTTGCCCATTCCTCTTAATAGAATTTGCATAATGCAGTCAGGTTTGTGGGTCTATTTGCTCAGACACACTTTTTTCAGCTCAGTCTTCTCAATTTCTGCGGGATTCAGGACAGAGAGGACAGAGGAATTTTGGAGATTTGGAGGAATATTTAGGATTACTGTCCCGATGGAAGACCCAGTTTTAAATTTTCGGTTGATGTCTTGAGGTTTTACTTCAGTATCTCTAGATAATTCTCCTCCTTGTGATACCATCCATTTTATAAAGGCCACCAGTCCCTTTTCCAGCAAAACCTCCCTCCAACATGATGCTGCCACCACCATGCTTCAGAGTTGGGATGGTTTTTCTTTAAAAGCTTTTTGTCGTACATAGTGCTCATCATTATATCTAAAGAGTTCAGATTTTGCTTCATCGGACCAGTGAATGCTTAGCTTGCTTGGACTACTCATCATCATCATCATCATCATTATCATCGTCATTAACCGCTTAATCCAGATAGGGTCGAGGTTGGACTACTCATTTTATAGTGAAAGCTTTCCTTTAATTGATTAAATAAATCATGCATTTCTTGGTTCCTAATGACAGATTCAACATTTTGGATGCGCGGAATGTGCATGAAGCATAAAATCATACAAACTATGTGTTGGAAGTGTTTAACCCCTTAAAATGGCCTATGAGTGAGTTGTATTACCAATATATACAACTTATGAATAACTGGTACATTTCATATGTTCATATCTTTGATATATAAAAGTCTAAGGTATAGAGATAATTAATTCATTACCCTTTAGAAGATACTGTTACCATGATTGATAACAAAAGCATGATATAATTTATATTCCTCACTTATATACAAGTTGACACAAGCAGAGAAATTTTATTAAAATGTGGAAATTATAAGCAAATCTGAATCTGTTAAATGTAAATTAAATGTAAATGCCAATGTGATTCCTTGGATGATGTAACTGTGTAATTATTTTAAATGGTGTAGCAAAATGACTAGACTTTTAAAGGTAAGAGTTCTCTGCAGCTCTTGAAACATTCACACACATATCCACAAAAAGAACTGCACACGCCCAACTATATATGCACAGGAGAAGGAGAGGAAGCAGAGAGGAAGAAAAGAGAGGAAAAGAGAAACAGGGTGAAAGCAGATTTCCTCCAGGCCTGATGTCTCCTGCAGCTATTAGCATACAGAAAAGAGAAATTCCACCACTCCCCCCAACAAACACACTGTCTCGTAATGCCTAACGAGGGGGCTGGCAGCTTTATGCCTTCCCTCCTACCCACAAACAAGGGAGCAGGAGCAGGTTGTGATTTTGTTTTTGGAGGAAGATGGTGATTGTGTGTGACTGTGGTTGCCCTCTGTGTCACCCTCTGTACTCCAACTGTTTAAACACAAACTATTGTCTCCACCAGCATGCTTAAAGAGCATCACTGAAAAAGTAGAGCTTTGAATATACTCGATTCAAATGTCATTTCCACATCAATACTATACATTACATCAGCAGAATGCAGCTCTTCCTCTCTCTCTCTCTTGCTCTCTCTCTTTTTTGTCTCCTTCCATTAAAAATACATGATACAGTAAACGCTGTGCTCTGATTTCTGCATGATTAAATCATTGTAATGTGAAGTAAGTCATTCATAGTTTGATGTGAAATGCTCTGTTTTAGGGAAGCTTAGATGTGTTCAGATTGGTGATAGAAGCCAGACGTCTGAAGAGTCTTAGAAGCTGCCTCACAGAAAACTAATGCATAGAATGGTTACAAATATGCAGCCTGATGTGTGAGATATTGATTTACAAAAGATTTGAGATAAGGTTTTCACCTAATATATATATATATATATATATATATATATATTTTTTTTTTTTTTTTTTTAAGCCATTATTGGCGAAGACATATGAAACAATGTGAAACAATCGTGCCTAACTTATTAGAGTTTCTGTTGTTTGACCATCATCAGCATTACATAATAAAACTCTGATGAACACTGGTGGTTTTGGACAGTAAATAAACTAGCTATACTTGTGTTGTAGACATCATGACTCCTGGTTCCTATATCACCACTGTAAAGAAACCTGAGTCAGTAAGTTTCTATACAAATGAACCCCTTCACATCAGACCAATCTGACTCTGTTTACATTTCAGTCAATAAATTATGCAGTGATTTTGTGGAATTTCTACTATAAACAGCTGTCCTTTAAACCCAAATGTTGTCGAACAGCCAAGACATGTTTTGCATCTGAAGTCTGGTTGTCCAGTTCTGTACTGGAGCTTCAAGGCTAATGTATCTAACAAATAATACAAGCTTATACCACATCAATAAAACTGCATGCCTAAATAGTAACTTGCCTCAAACTGTGCAGAGTTGTTGAATAACGTCAAACAGACTTATTTATTTGGTATACTGTTATCTATAAAAATGAATGTTACATGGCATAAAACAGTCATCTTTAGGCCTGAATATTTTTTCATACCTTTCTCCATTTTCAAAATTATATTATACAGTATCAGAAACAACTTAAGCAAGTATGTTTGAGATTATTAACTTAAGCAAGTATGTTTGAGACTTAACATATTTTGAAGCATGTGTCTGATGATTTAAGCATGCAGTTTGCACAGTGTTAAACCGGTGGTTATAAGCTTCCATTAACTGTTAGCTACATTAACCTTGTAAAGAAGCAAATTTCAAAAATCTAACATGAACATTTTAGCTGGACCATCATTACCCAGTGATTACTCTAAATTACTCAATTAATATGTATGTATGGGCCATTCTACTGAATTAGTTCAAACTGCAGTCCCACAGTAAAAATATGCAGATCGTAGATATTTATAGGAATGTTATGATCTATTCAAACACAAGACATTAATTGAGAGAAAACAATAAGTTAAATTTATACAAAATCATCATTTATATTTTACATTCTACTGGTAGGTGGCTGTCCCAACCCCTAATCCTTAAATTTCAAGCTGTGGAAATAATACTTTTTTGTATAATTTCTTTTATTTTTTTAAATCGTTTTTATTTCTTTTAAAGTGAAGTTGAGATATTTAGATTTATCATGAGTTGAATAAAAATAAATAAATAAATAAATACATAAAAAACTTCAAAACATGCTGTCCAACATTTTTACATCACTACTGAAATTCAAAGAGAGTTAATGCATAGGCAGATTTTAGATCAGTAGTGAGACTCCATCCCTGTCCCTCATGACTACACAGTGAGCAGTTAGATCCCATTGTTTTGAAGTAATTGTGTCTGAAATTCTGAAAAGTTGTGTGCTGTATTAAGAATTGTCACTACCGAAACACGAAAGTTTTTTGTTTTAATGACAAATATTGTGATTTTTAGATGTGTGTACAACTGTTTAAAGCTGTTTTTGCTAGTCATGTTCTGGCTAGCTCTTTTGATTTCTTCTCAAAATTAGCTAAAATTTTCACTACCAAAACAGTCACTAGTGAAACATTTGGTAAAGTTTTGGTAGCTTTATGGTAATTTTAGTATTGATAAAAAGAACAGTAAAATATAATTTGAGATTATAAAGGGTTCCACTCTTCTTTGCTTAAACGAATCTCATCCCCCACCCTCTTATATCCCTCTTCCAACTGTTACACTCACCCTCTGCCCTTATTCTCCAGCATCCTCCTGCACTGCCCTTTAACCAGACAGATGGGCTGCAGTCCCATCCAACGTGTCATCCAGCAGTCAAGAGATGGAGCAATATGGGGGCACAGACAAAAGAAAGACATGAATGGGGAACAGAGGGCATGTGAGTCATACACAGCATGAGTGGCTCTTGGCTCTCTGTTCTTGCCTTTGTTTTCTCTCACACTTAACACATCTCAGGACACATTGTTAAGAACACCAGTGTGCCACTGTCACACATCTGCACAGATGTTTTATAAAATCACTTTCAAGCATGAGATAAATGTTTCAAAAGGGATCCTGAAAAAATATCAAGGGTCTATAAACTATATGCTGCCTTATAATGTTAAACAGTAGCCTGTCATTAGGGCTTCGATTTAACCATACACTTACACATTCTACAGTGTTTAATCACTACTGCTCTCAAACACGCAGTCTAACTACTGCTATTAAACACACAATAATAAAGGGAGTCTAACGTGTGTGTGTGTGTGTGTGTGTGTTTATGTGTGTCACCGTGTGTATCACTGCAGGGGAATGCTGTTGGTCTCTTTCTCCGCTTTGGTGGCAGCCCTCATTCAATTCTTTTGCAATTACGTCGTCATCAAGCCATTTGGCTGCTGTGGCCTCCAAAGAGCGGCGCAAGAAAAGAGCCGGCTGATTGAATTAAAGCAACACCAATTCAGCCTTGCTGAGAGCCAGCTAAGGAGGGGCCTTCAGAGAGTGAGACAGAGAGAGAAAGACAATGAGACACAGAGAGAGAGAGACCCACAATGGAATGCACTGATCTTACTGGAATACAGAACTAATCGTTTGTGTTTAATGAGAATTGGGCCAGAGAATGGATGTTGTACAGTAGTATCACCTGTCTTCTCTCTAGCCTCACTCCCCTCTCCTCTCTTCTTTAACAGCTGTAATTGTAAAGCAAACTAAGTGTGAGAAACATGCCACATAAGTTGGAATTACTATTATTGATAATATTATTAGTCTTTACATCTGCATTCAGCTAGGGCTACATGATATGGACAAAGGTTTGGTCTAGACAATAGTGAGATCAGACAAAGGAAACTTTTGCTTAAGCGTCCTGCTGCTCAGATATTTCTAAGGTTGACTTTACATGGCAAAACTCAAATGCAAATACTAGTTGAGCTGCCTGTAATATAATATCCATGCTACCTGACTGTTACATGAAGCAATTCAAAAACAATCAAATTTGCATGGATTAACAAGCCAAATTAGTAAACTTTTGATACACCATATAGTTCTTGCTATAAAAAGTCACCCAGGAGTATCATTTACATATTTTCAGCATTTGTGTCATCTTTGTGTATATTTTTCAGATGTTACTGGAATTCTTTTTTTTATCTGTTGGGAGTATGTTGTGCCATTGAAAGTAATGGCTAATTATGGTTATTTTTTACTTTAATTATGGCCTCACTCATCATGTCCTAGACACACTGTAACCTATGAGCACATCTCTGTCTCCATTTCTCTATTTTCATCCTTTGGATTCCACATGAATGAGCTCTGTGCAAAAGTAGGGGGCATCAAGAGGAGAAAATGAAAGTATGTAGATTATGATAACAGCAGGACAAAAGACAAAAATCATGGAACATACAGCTGTTAATGCAGCTGGTAATAGAAATGTTAGCTTTGAGAAACTCACATTATATTAGCCACTAATGTAATGTTCAGGAAACTGACAAAATGAAAAATTACCACCATTAAATCAGTCGGGGTGTAGGGTCTTCTTTTGTTTTATTTCTGTTTTCTTCCCTTCTGTTTTATTTTGTCGACTGATCTGCTGTTTCATGAAACCTGTTCCACAAAACTGAGATGCATGCAACTGTTGCGGCTAAGTTTCAGGTGAGTTGCAGGACATTATGCAGCTCAAGTACAACTTAGTTTCATGTAGGTTTCACCATGTAACATGAACATTTCACCATTTAAAGCCAGCCTAAAGATGATAAAAACTGATTTGTCAAGATGATAACTCAACTATTTCTTGTCTAAGACTAAAGTACTTCTGAGTTTTTAAAATTAGTAATAAAATTTGAATTTTTTCTGAGTCATAATTATCTCATGTACCCTATTGGTCTAATGCTAGTCTCTCCAGAAATTAGCAACATTTGAGTGATGGAGCTTTCCACTGGGATTGCAAATACAATGTACCTTGCAATATATATTTTTAAAGAGTATGTGGCATTGAATTATTAATGTGGCATGGTTAAATTCTGGCTTGTATTAAGCTGACAAAAATAATTAACTTTTGTTAGATCACATTAATACTTGCATTCACCACATCATCAGATCTTGAATTGTGATTGGCAGAGATGCTCTCAGCATCTTCTGATTCTGATTGGTTAGTGGGCTCATTTGCATGTTACAGCCCTAGACTGTAACTGTGGTGAATGAGCACATAGGCATCTACAATAGAGTGATTTGACACTTTACAGTAGACATTAGTGTTTCTTAATCAAATTTTCACACCACACAAACAAGCTCTTCTTTGAGGTTTGACTTCAGTATTTGCTTCTTGCTTATCCTAATCTAATAAACAAAACAAAGAAGCAATAAATGGCACCTAAACCGCAAATTATTAAAAACTATACCATATTACCAGATTCCAAAAGTGGCCTGCTAACATTAGTAATGTTTACTGCATAGAGCAACTCTGTAGAGGAATTAATAGAAGTTTTTAACTTGAATTCATGTTATACATTTATCCATGTGTGTGTGTGTGTGTGTGTGTGTGTGTGTGTGTGTGTGTGTGTGTGTGTGTGTGTGTGTGTGTGTGTGTGTGTGAGCATGTGTGTCCGTTAGGACCGGCGGAGCCCATTTGTCACTGTGAAAAGGCTCAGGGTGGTTCACATCATTGGGGCATTGATACTGTCTCCTCCCCTGTTGTAAAACAAGGCTATGAGTTGCACAGGGATACAGGGGGCATTGTGCTTCCTGCTGGGGGCCAGCGTACCACCCAGAGTGTCCCCCAAAAAATTCACCCCTCCAGACACACCCCTGCCAAAAACAGCCCTCTAACCCTCCTCTTCTGTCTGACAAGACCCTCAGAAAGCAGAATTGACCTGTTTAACTGTTTACTGCAGAAAGAGAGAGAGAGAGAGAGAGAGAGAGAGAGAGAGAGAGAGAGAGACAACAAGTGACAGAGCATAAGAGAAACAGAAAGTGAATGAGAGTGGGAGAGAACCACATACTAACAAATGGACTGTTTCTGAAACACCATAGAAACTGTATAGAAATAGGAAATGAGAGAGAAAGAGGAAAAAGAGAGAAAAGTAAAAGAAAGAAACAGAGAGGGAAGGAAATGAAAGAGAGGCAAAGACAGAGGCAATGGAATAGAAAGAGAAAGAGGAGAGAAAAAAAGGACACAGAAGAGAGAAAGAGAGAGAAAGGAAATGAGGGAGGAAAGGAGAGAGAAAGGTAGTGTGGGATGAGGTTGGAGGAGGGGAGGGGTGTTCCCGAGAGTTTCCCTGAACACGATAGGTTAATGGGATGATTGATGGCTGTAGTAGTCGGGACAAAACGAGGGGAGGCGATAAAAATCAGAAAAGAGAGAAAGAGAAGAATGGAGAGGGGGCGACGGAGGGCTTGTATGTGGGGCAGGGATGTGTGTGAGAGTGTGTGTGTGGGAATATTTACTGCATGCGGGAGGAGGAGGGTCCGAGCTGTTGTTAATTAGCGGGGAGGCTTCTGCACTCTTAGGACACTGTGGGTATGTGTGGACATGATGAGTGTGTGGGGGACAGGATATGAGAGTGAGAGAGGGGCAGTGATGACCACCAAAGATGCCACACACACACACACACACACACACACGCACACACACACACATCTTTTCCTTCTTATACCGTTGGCCTCACACAAAGAAATAAATAAATACTGTGTCCTTTAAGCTCAGACAAAATAATTTACTGCCTGCCTTTAAACCATCCACACACACACAAGCCTCTCAAGCTGAAGAGTGCAGGTTTGTGTTTTTAAGAAGAACCCCTTGTCTCCTAGAGTACCATTAAGAGGATACCACAAACACAAATTACACTCTCTCTTACAATCTCTCCTTCTCTCTCTCTCATTTGCCCAAATTGTATCTGTTCACCTTTGAGTTTATCTTCTTTTACGTCTTCAGATTGATTTAGAATACAGTAGGGAAAATGGAGTTATCCTGGTTCTACCCACAAAATGCAATATATGCAGACTCTCTCTAAACATTTGAGATCTTGGGAGTTTAATCCAAAGCCACAGTCATTAATGGCCAAGAATCCAAGACATAATTAGCCTTGCTTTCTCTCTGGGTGGATAGGGTGGCCCTACTCCTCTCTCCTCTACCACTTAGCCTGCTGGCTGGCACAACAGAATTTGGAGTTACTGTCCTGCTGTATATATGCATAATATATACAAACCCAAGTCCAAAAAAGTTGGGACAGTAAGAAAAATGTTAGTAAAATTAGACAGATTAGAAATTATTTGTAAATCCTTTTTGATCTTTATTCAACTGAAAACAATACAAAAACAAGATATTTAATGTTTCACCTCACTCACTTTATTCTTCTTTGTACATAAATAAAACAAATAAAGAGTTTGATGAATCCTGTGCTTCTTATACTTAACATGTCAATGCATTAAGGCAATATCTGGAGATTTTACCAGCATCTTGAGTTTGCAGAATGCACTGAATACGCTGCTGCACTGACATTGAACCATATGTTTGCACAGGGTCGGTATGTCCAACAAGTCAAAACAAGCTCAAAACAAAGTGCGCGCTGTACCCTGATTGGTGTTCTTGCTTCTTTCATTTTGACACGTTATATTTTTACACACACATAAGCCGAAAGGAATTACAGATTTTGCATAAGTAAATATCTTTTTTTTGCATAAGTAAGATAGCTGACTGTGAAATGTAGTGGAGTGAAAGTAAAAAAAATCACCCAAAAATAGAAATACTTCAGTAAAGTGTAGATACATGAAAAAACTTAGGTACAGTAACAAATTACATTTACTTCGTTACTGTCCACCACTGCAATAAAGTGCCCTAATAGTCTGAAACCACCAAGGCAGTGAAGTGCTTACGATTTCTTTGGTTATTTTAATTTTCTGAGGCAAGATCTTTCAGCTTTCTTGGTTGCATCTTAAATGCCCTCCTTCTCCTAAAGGAAAATGTATTATGTTGCTGACATATTCTAAAACATTAACAGAATACAGCTGCAATACATTTTGTGCAGGTCAGGCCTTTAGTTAGCATTCCCTTCATGTTTCTTATTTTAATGCAACTTTTTCAATTTTCTCTTTTTCTTGTTCTTCCTCAGCACCCCATCTGCTCTCCTTGGCACAGTGCACTGACATTCACCTTGAGAGAGAGAGAGAGAGAGAGAGACAGAGAGAGAGAGAGAGAGAGAATGGGCGAAACATGCCTCCAGTGGGGTTGTGCCAGCAACTGATAAACAAAGGCCCTGCAGCTGAGAGCCTCACACTGCAGCTCTGTGGAGAGGAACACAAGCAGAGGAAGGAGGTATGGAAGGAGGAAGGGAGAGAGAGAGGAACGAAGGAGGAACGAGTGTAAATCAGCCAGGCTGTTAAACACAGACAGCTTTAAGAAGCTGCCGGCCACTGAACAGAGACACATACAGCCCAGCCACCAGCTGCAGACAGAGAGATAGAGAAAGACAGAGATAGATAGAGACAGAGAGAGAGAGAGTGTGAGAGCAGGAAATGGTGAGTTAACATTATTGACTGGTTGAAATACAGATTGAAAAGACTCTAATGGCAGCGCTGACAGTGATGCTGAGTCAGTAAGCTTTACCTGCCCTTCCAACCAGTCGGCTGCCTTTTAAACTGTAGTGTTCTGTGATTCTACTTTTAAATTTTAAACACACATAGTTGTAATGGCTAGGGTGTGAGAATGGCAAGACAACTTTTGGACTTTTCAAATGCATTTCCTGCTATTCTGGACTGTTTCACACAAAAAACTGTAACGTGCAATAATAATAATAAAGGCCTAGGGCCTTTAAAGCATTGATGGCTAGAGGTTCAAGTTGGTGTTGTGTAGATCTGTGTAGATCAAACACACAGCCATGCACTCCCTATAGATAAACATGGCAGCAGAATGAGTCATACTGAAGAGCTCAGTTACTTTAAATGTGGCTCTGTCATAAAATGGCATTTTTCTCGCAAGTCGGTTTGTGAAATTTCTGCCCTGCTAGATCTGCATCTACAAGCAACAACAGCTCTGTCACAAAGTGGCAGACAGCAAACTCACAGAGTGGGGCTGCGGAGTGCTGAAGCATGTTTTTTGGAGATTTTGGGACGCTGATTATAAGCCAAGCCTTCTCGTATAACATCAGTCTCTGACCTCACAAATGATCCTTTTTGATTTAATGCAAAGAAATGCAGATAGACGCACTCCAAAATCTGTCAAAAGGCTGTTGAAGAGGGGAGGCAGGGTGAATTTGTTTGGGATTAATTTGTTTGGATTAATTCATATTAATGCCCTTGGTTTTGGAATGGGATGTCCAATAAGATCACAGGTGTGATGGCCAAGTATCTGCCTGTTTTGGCCATATAGTGCATGCTAAAGACAAAAATGAAGTCAAGTAAGTCTTAATTTTGACGCTTGAGAACATGTGAAATTTGAGCTTAGAAGAATATGTTTTGCAGTTACTAGCACACATGCTAATAATTTAGCAAACATTTTACAAAGTAATCATTCTATAAATGTCAATAAATGTAGTTAGTGATTAAAAAAGCAACTTTGTCCTGTTTTGGCAGACTAAAGTAATACGCTGTTCAATGTAAGAAACTGAAGACAAACACACTTTAGTCTCAGGGCCAGATGTGGTGTTGTAGTGAGAATGTCTGGAGACAACCATAATACTTTGGACTAAATGTGGGTGGAAGTTTAGACGTAGGGTGGGAACAAACTAAGTGTTATTTCAAAACTGATCCAATGCCAAAGCAAAACTAAAAGTAGGGTGTGCTTGTCAAAACCGTCAGCAAGCCTTTCACTAGACCATGAATGTGATGTAAGTTAGCATAGCTGAAAAGTCCTCCAAATCTATAATTAAACATGTGTTGTATCTGCAAAGGACACATTACAAGAACAAAATGTATATTGCCTCTTGCAAGAGAAAAAACAGTTCTGTTACATTGCAGTAGCATGAGCACATACCTCATCCCAGATTTGACTCTTGAGGCCTGAGGCTCTGCATTCTCCAATTTGAAGTAAACTTTCTTTAGAGGTGATTATAGAAGTCAGGTCAGGAGACAGCAGCAGATCTAGCCCATCGCAACAAATGCTGTTCAGTAGAGATGACCTGCAACACACACAAACAGTCCCTGGCAATGTTTCAGCAAATTCCTGTGAGCTCTCCTTTTCTCTCTCCCCTTGGCATCCCCCCATCCCCCCACCACACACACATTGGCAAACAGTTTAGCGAGTTAACACCCAACTCTCAGTGGTCACACTTGCAAGGTTGAGTGTTTGCTTGTTTAACTGGCAGGTGGTAATGAGGACACTGTGTGTTGCAGTGCGTGTGTGTGTGTTTAGCGAGTGGTTGGTAATGAGGGGGCAGTTTGTATGTGTGTGTGTATGTTTAGGCTAGTAATGAGGTGTGAGGGAGAAGTGCAACAGACTTTAATAGGCAGTAATTACCGAGTTTGTCTGCATGTGTGTGTGTGTATGTATATATTTGTCCTTTGTTAGCGAGGTCACTTTTACACCTCCACTTTATTGGGCATGTCTGACTGGCACATAGGTTTAAAGCACTTTTGTTACATTATGTCTATGTGTGGGGTTACTTGCTATAGGATAAGCATCACAGAAATGGTGCAGTGCACCCTACATTCTAAGAGTGTCTAAGAGTTGCCTTGTCCTAGTTGAGGTACTTGGGGTCTTGCAGATTTCATTTGCAGAACTATTAGATAGGGGTGATGAGTTTTGGTGCACACTGGAATTGATGACCCATGTTGTTTTACCTTAAACAGAATAGAGTGGATTTGTTTAAAGCAAAACACTCTTGTTGCTTCCATTAAGATTCTACTGAGAGGACAGTCTTACCTAAATGCCTAGATAATTGATCAGACAATCTATAATATTATATCAGGGTGGCATTTGGGGTAGGCCCACAGTGATGCTATGCTCTATCGACAGGAGAACCCTTAAAATGCAGCTGTCCATATTTCTATAATGTAATGTGGACTACATTATGTGTAGGCTAGTTGGAGATCAACGTATTTTCATTTTTGGTGGTTCTGATTTTATTTTAGTAACGCAGACATCATATTACATGTCACGGGTCACATGATGTGGCATCATGTTGCCCTTACAAGCCTGCTCTGACCCAGGGCTAACCCGGTTATGACCTCTCAGGGACACCCTGAGTTTGGCAAAGCCCTCCACATGACCTCATCAATTAAGACACCAATGAGCTCCACAGCAGACAGCTCCAGCATCCTCCATCACTTTCTCTTCGCCTTTTGTCGCTCCCTCTCTCTGCTGGCTTTGCCTGTACTCTCCTTTGCCAGACAAGTGCCTCTTATTGTTCAACACACGCTCTCTCTTCCTGACACTTTCTACCCCTTCAACTCTGATAACCTTCACTTGCCCCTTCACACTTCCTCCATGAGTTCATCATTACCCCCCCTCCACGTTCCATCACACACACAGCGTCAGCGAGGGGGCTGGAGCAGTTAGTGGGTGCCCTACCAGTCTGATCACACAAAACTACATAGAGACTCTGGAGACTATGCAGAGGTTTTTTCAGGGTGGTGCAAGTGATTACATCATTCTTTTAATAATATATAAACAATTATGGTTTCAGACAAGTGTGTAAAATTATTTGAACACACTAGTTCTGTGTAACTTCACAGATTAAATGAGATGTTAGGTGTGTCTAGACTGATGAAAAGAGTTGCATGATATACTAAAAAGACAGAGAAAGCTGTAGAACATCAAGAATTAGGTTAATGAAAAATACCCAGACTTCATCATATTTCAAAAGTGAAGATCAAATATCAAGATAACAATAAAAAAGTAATGTAATTTGGTAATTACAGTATACTATTTATCATTTAATATTTTTTTGCTCGCAGAATTGCTGAAATGTTCCATTCTAAGCTAAAAATACCTTTGTTGAATAGTTTGTAATATTTATTGTTAATTTGGCAAGGGATTCCACATTTTTATGTCGCTGCTGTCAGAAGAAAATCTCATATCTCCAATTTTGACATATTTTGAAAATAACTGTTGCCCTTTACATTGTGTGTAAATTTCATGATGAATGTAACAAAAAAATTGCCTAAAATAACTTGGAAAAATTCTGGTTCCATTGATTTACATTAAAAGAAAAGTAGGTTTATTCCTTCTCCTATAAAGTTACCATTTTGGAGATACAAGGTTTTCTTCTGACAACAGCGATATACAGAAATGGTAACTTAATTGTAGAAAAAATGCTATTAAATAATATTTTATTTTAAATTAACGCATCTTCTACTCGCACATCTTCTAAGTCGCATCTCCTTCTGGGTTGCGGGAGTACTGGAGCCTATCCCAGTTGCCATCAGGTGGAAGGCAGGTTACACCCTGGACAGGTCACCATCGCAGGGCAGACAGACACAGACGTCACTCACAGGGACAATTTACCATGCCCATTTGGTCTGACTACATGTCTTTGGACTGTGGGAGGAAACCGGAGCACCTGGAGGAAACTCACGCAGACACTTCAAGAACACGCAAACTCCACACAGAAAGGACTCTGGTTGCCCAGCCGGGGAATCAAACCCAGCCCCTTCTTGCTGTGAGGTGACAGCTCTTATTTTAAATTAACATTTCATTTTATTTTAAATTAATATTTTTTGGAATATTTATTTTTGGTCATGCCCTGCGATGGACTGGCGACCTGTCCAGGGTGTATCCTGCCTTCTGCCCGATGACCGCTGGGATAGGCTGCAGCGACCCTGAGGGAGAAGTGGCTTAGAAAATGTGTGTGTGTGTGTGTGTGTGTGTGTGTGTGTGTGTGTGTGTGTGTGTGTGTGTGTGTGTGTTTGGTCAATTCATTATAAAATTGCACATGCTGTCAAACAGTGTAAAAAAACACAAAAAAAAGGGGTTGCATATTTTCAATATGACAGCACAGATATGAATATATAATACATCACAGAGGACTGTGCTGTGATACTGGTATAAACCCAGCCAGCTGATTTATTTTTATTTTGTGATCTTCTAGATCACTGATTCCTAACCAGTTGCTTCTTTAGTTGTAAACTGGAGCCACAAGCCCAACAATGAACACTAGACCAATCTCAATAAATACATCCCAGGCAATGCTAGCCTTGTATGTCCAGCACTTTTGATTTGATGTATAGATCACAGATGCCTGCTTCTGTGGTAAAGCACAGTTAGAACACAGTGAGACTACAGGACAGACTACAAGCACAGTGAGACTACAGGACAAAAACTCCACCCACTATTTCCTCATAGTGACCTTTCAGATGCATACAAAATAAATTTTCTTTCAAATGAATATCATGTTGTAAATGCAGGTATTTTAATGCTACAGTTTCTCATTATGCTGACTGAGATATTTACTAACGTTCTGTAAAGCCTGTCGAACCTCATTACAGCAGTTATGAGAGAACACATTAATGGCCAGTATGGATAGGACAATTAGTATAGGACCTTTCCTTTACATTATATGGAGGTTGTTCTACACACTCAAACACACCATTTACAAAAACAGTTCTTTAGAGAACCATTTATTGAAGATTTCTTTAGGACAGTGGTCCTCAGCCCAGTCCTGGAGGCCCCTGCCTTGCTTTGTTTAATATCTACTTGACAATTGATTCATTAGCTGATTAATTGAATCAGGTGTGTTAGAGCATTTAAACACCAACATTTACAGGGTGGTGGTACTCCAGGACTACGATTGAGAAACACTGGTTCATCCAAAACTTCACACTACCATACTAAATAATATGTCAAACCTAGTACACCGCCATTATAAGTCCCTTCATTAGTGTAGTTTGTATATAGTAGTATGCGGTTTTGGGCACAGCGACTGCTTTAGAGAAGATAAAAGGAAGATAAATTGGCCTTTCTATAGCAAAGCTGCCCAAATGGGGCCCATGGGAAAACTTTGGCCTCAGAGAGCATCTGATTTTTACCTGAGGAAAGTTTCCACTGAGGCAGTTTATGCGTCAAAATGTAAGGAAACCACTGTCACTGGAAAAACATAACATTTGAAAAACATAACATTCACCAACAGAATGAAAGCAAACATGCCCCAGGTTTCCCAACATATACTAGCAATGTGCAAAAACATGAGACTAGCAAGTTTAACAAGGTACTGTCTCTCTCTAAGGCACTTCTGCAGCTAGATTTGTATACTAGACTATATGTCCAAAAGTTTGTAGGCACCTGTTCATTTAATATTTCTTCTCAATTCAAGGGAGTTAAAGGAAAGTTTTCCCCTCTTTGCTAAAGAAACAGCATTTACTCTTCTGGGAAGGATTTACACTAAATATTGGAACATTGCTGTGAGGATTTGATTGTGGGTTCAGCCACAAGAGCATTAGCATGTTGGATGATACAGGATGGTCACTTCAAAGAACGCATATCCACTGCTCTTACAGTCCTGTATGGAGGGCATTATACTCCTCCAACCAATGCTTAGGCTCATGCGGCTGCTCCAGAGCATCTTAAGCTATTGGCAATGCTTTTCTATGCAGATTTTACAGACTGTATGTGCGCAAGTGAACACTTTTATCAGCAATGGGTGCATCTTAAAAGTAGCTGATGTTACTAATTAGTAGGTGTGTCTCAATTTTGGGTATATAGTGTGTCTTTGGCATGCATTCCACCACATTCCACAAAATGTTTGGCCACATCTTTCCAAAAGTATCACAGCACTTTAACATTTTTATTTTTAGTTTCTAGGCGCTGCAGCAGTATTTTTGGAAAGCCTTCTCTTTGATCTACCTTCTGGGTTTGGGTAGCTTAAAGATTTACCTTTTCCTAAGAATAAGGACTAAATTAAACTGGTCTAAGATTTGGGACTGAATGAAAATGGCCTAAGAAAGCAGATCTTTGTCCTCTGTTGATGTATGGGTGCTTTCACGCTTAAAGACAAATGATGAAACATTAAAAGAACTTTTGTGAAAGAGAATTTCAGATCTCTGTGAATGAAAGACAGGCAGCATGGTGACAGAGTGTGAATTTGAGACACAGAGTGAGAGAGTGAGAGAGAGAGAGAGAGAGAGAGAGAGAGAGAGAAGGAGAGAAAGAAAGTGAGAGAGATAAAGCCATTATGTCTTAAGAGATGTGATTTCTGATGAATATGGAAATCCTGATGGTGGTCCCCTCTCTCCATGGGGATCCCCTTAACCCCCCTCTGATGCTCCCCACGCAAGGAACGAGGCAGTGGGCCACAGCGGGGCGGCTTTAGCAGCCCAGAACCTTCATCCCCTAGATGATAATCTCAGTTGTCTAAAGGCAGGGCGAACGAGAAAAGGAGCATAATCCTATTGTCCCTCTGTGTCACATATGTCACATAACACACTCTCTCCCCGTCACAAGACTCCATCCACCACTGCAACAGATTGGTCCCCTTCAAAAACAATAGCTCTTCTCTCTCTCCATCTCTTTCTGTCTCTCAGCAAGCTCATTATATCACTCAGGGCTGATATCTTTATCCACTGTTCCCAAGATCAGAAAGCTAGCATAAGTATTAAACCACATAGAAGACAATGAAGGGTCATCAAATGACATATCAATGCTGTCACAACACCACCTAATATCTAAGAAATTCAAAGGAGTAGAAAAATAACTTAGTAGATGTAGTCAAGTGAGCTCTCCTATTACTTAGGACTTCAAGAGCTGAAAGAGAAATCCTAACACATCAGATTGACTGTCCATGTAATTATGAAGTGACAGAGGAAATGACCAATCACATATTGATTTCCAAAGGGAGGGACTGAATCTGTGAGAAAAACATCACTCTAGGCCTCCTGGAAGTCCTATATCCGTCACTGACTGTGTACACGAGTGGCTGTCTAGTCAGTAGTGTGTTAGAAATAGAAAACAGTGGCAGCAGCTTTGTACCAGGTATCTCGACTGAGTGAGTCACTGTGAAACTGCTACAAGGTAAAATAGTTTCTGATATGTCCATCACAAGCTTAAAGTAAAATATGGAACAATTACTTTTAGCTTAGCTCCACCCTGAGGTGGGTTTTTTCCTCAAATTTTGACTAAGCATTTATGGCCTGAATTCATGGCTTAGCTATAGTCACAGTTAACCCCTGGATGCTATTACTAGGCATTCATAGCTTGAAATTTTAATTGTCAATTAGCTTTCATATAAGTGTGATGAAAAATTTAATTGTCGTTTTTGTTAATTGTATGAAACTTTTAAAATACAAGCCGACAAAGGCTTCATTACTGAACTGTTGTCAAAACAGCAACAACAGCTGTCTAAACTTAACTCTCAACTGACAACAGACACAGCTTAAGTTCAAACAAACAAACATTACTCAATGCTGCCCTCTAAAGGTGTAATAGCACCAGAAGTTGGAATGACATGTCTCAGGGAATTTCTTTTGCATCTGAACAAGCCCAACAGTAACGGCTGTGAAAACTAACAACTGTGCATATTTATTACAAGGAATTTGGAACATCTGTATTGGTCCATTTTTCATTCAGTGTTCACAAAATGTAAAAAGCAGATTTCACAAAAAATATATAACCATGGTATTATTATAGTGATCACCCATGTATTCGATACAATTCCTATACAAAAAAATGCAGATGTTAAAAAAGTAGAATCAATTGCATCCTTATGCACACAGGTTACCCCCTATTTCGACAGTATTTTTATCAAGACCACCACATTGCAGTGTGGGTGGCATGCAAAAATATATGTGTGAGAATATGCTTGTTAAGATATACCCCCCCTCCCCCCACCTCCATCCCGCCCTTAGCTCATTGTATCAGAGAGGGCCTGTTGGTGTGCGTGTTTGTGGGCATATGGCTGATCCACGTCCAAAAGGTTCATGTAGGCAGAAAACACAGCCATTCAAGCAGCCATTCAGCCACCAAAAGAGAGACACAGATTACTATGTCATAACACAGAGGGAGGAGAGAGAGTGGGGGTGGAGAGAGAGAGAGAGAGAGAGAGAGAGAGAGAGAGAGAGAAAGAGAGGGAAAGTTTAAAAAAAGAAAAGTCCAGAGAAGTATCAAAAAGTAAGTTTGTCTTGTTAAGCGTCTACTCTGGACAGATCAAACCCGAAGTGGCTTTCAGATCTAATTAGCCTGCCCAGCGTCAGCCTTCGGACAGAGATCACTTACTTAACCTTTATCCTGTCTGTTCACCTAGCCCAGCTAGGATGTCTGTCTGCTAGCTTCCTGTTAGTGTTCACCTTTTCTGTCATCTAAGGAGAGGAAGCCTCTTTCTGTCTCTGTCTCTCCAAAACAGTCATCACTGTCCCCATGTCTGGGTGTCGCTGACCCCTTCTTTTGCATCCTACATCCTCCCACAGTGACAACTCTGTCATTAAAGCCACATTGTGCTTTATTAATTAAGGAGAGCTGTTGTTTTCCTCTCTCTCTCTCTCTCTCTCTCTCTCTCTCTCTCTATGCCCATACATATTTGGGTAAACCAGGATTAGCATATTCATGAGGTGGGCAGCTTTGCAGCAGCTTCGCAGTGAGCGAACAGGACGGCTGTTTTCAGCCCCTTGCCATTTTCTGTACCCCCCTCCGTACATAACCCCATTTGTCGGGCTCCATTAGTGCCTCTGATCACCCCCCACACCACAGCCCCCCCCACCCCCAACCAACCCCCAAATGGCAGGAGAGAGAGGCAGACAGAAAGAAGAGCAGGGTGAAGGACCCCGGTGCTGCCATTTCACGCCCCAGCGCACACACACTCGGGGATTACCAGCCTCAGCCGGGCAGGGTTACAAACTGATTATTGTGTCTGTGTTACAACTTCATTCAAGCACAATAAACAATGCACAAGCTCGCAGAGACTCTGAGAGCTCGTAAGAAAATGTCCAAGTCCCACCCCTCCCATTAAAAAAAAAACAACAAAAACAACAACAACAACTAACCAAGCATTCCCAGACCAAAAATGATGTCACTCACTGAGAGGAAAGACAAAGCCATGTTTATTTCATTACAGCGTGTCGCATATGCAGGACCTCTTTATTCTGAACTGGCTGACCTCCTCCTCCTTTTTAATTTTGCATTGCATTTTTTAGAATGCTCAACAAGTGTTTCACTACTGTTAAAGCACCATTATATCATAATATCATCAATTCTGTGAGACATGTGAGAAACATGGTGGCAGTGACATTTTACAAAATATTTAACAAAATAAACTTTGTCCACTTTGAAAGTTTATTTCATTGTATTGTATAAGCAAAACGTCTTTGTTTTGAACCCATTGAGCTAAACCTTTTTGGGTTTTTGAATAATGTCATTTTTGAATAGTGGCATATTCTATTGTTAATCCCTTAGAACATAATATCACAAAAACAATCATAACATGTTTTTTAATTTATTATAATTATAAATAATACTGGGGTTTTCAAGGAGAGGTTTGGAAATCATTAAAGAAACCCATTATATACATTAAATCATTACTTGTTGCTTTAATATTATTTACATTTATTGCAATATAACTTTTTCTGAGCAAATAAATACTGACTGGATAAATACCTTTTTTAACCTAATTTTCTCAGGTGCCTAAAACTTGCCCACTACTAACCTTTGCCTGTTCAGCCCATTACAGCCCTACCCACTCAAGTTATAAGGAGTGTTTTATCCCCAACTGCTCTGTGAATGAGACAAGGGGACAAAAAGACAGCCAATCAGAAAAGATGAAAAGATGGCTTTTATATATTTCAGTCATAAAGGAAAAATACCAACAAGAACATGTTTAATATTAAAGGGATAAAAACATGGTCAAGTAAAATTATATGACTGGAAAACCATAAAACCATAAAACATCAAAGGTGGACTGGACAAAATAATAAAATACAAGAAAAATTAAGATATATGGCCTTTAAAAAGACAGAACCTGCCAAAAAGTAAGGAGCAGTTTAATGTTTTTTTTCTTGAGTGAATCTGAGTGTCAGGTAATGTGTTGGAAATGGAGGGGTGGGAGAGGAGTTTTTATGGGATTTCTAAGAGTTCCCCTCAGCAGCCCACCTTATTAGTCATTATTAGTCTTGTCCATCACATGCAGTTGCACTAACCTCTTAACATTTACCACTCTGCACACGCACACACACACACACACACACACACACACACACACACATACAGAGAATCAGTTTCTCTCTCTACCTCTGTCGCTCAAACACACACACACACACACACACACAAATCCACCAGCACTCCCCACCAATTTGTAGCCTGCACAGTCACATTGTTTGTTGGGCTGCAGTGCAGGCCGCTTCGTTAGCTTGGCCTTTAACAAGCAGCTTAATTGAGCCGTCTAGCGGGCCACCTGTCACCCTCCGCCTCATTAGCATACTAATGCATCGACATTGTGCTGCTGTGACAGGCAGAGAGAGAGAAAGAGAGACAGAGAGAGAGAGCCAGAGAGAGAGAGAGGATAAGGAAGACGGGGAAAGAAGAGTGAAGGAGAGAGATAGAGAGAGAGAGGAGAGAGAAGACAGGGAAAGGAGAAGGAGAGAGAGAAAAGGCAAGGAAAGAAGAGAGATGGAGAAAGAGACAGAGAGAGAGAGAGAAAGAGAGAGAGAAGACAAGGAAAAGAAGAGAGAAGAGGAAGAGGGCGAGAAAGAGAGAAATAGAAAGAGAAGTGAGAGAAAGAGAGAGAAGGGATAGAGAAAGAAAAGAGGGAAGGGAGAGCATTTAAAGGAAAAAGGGAGGATAGAAGCAAGATGAAAGAAAGAGACAGATAGAGAAAAAACGATACTGA
Organism: Pygocentrus nattereri; assembly: GCF_015220715.1. Classification (NCBI taxonomy): domain Eukaryota; kingdom Metazoa; phylum Chordata; class Actinopteri; order Characiformes; family Serrasalmidae; genus Pygocentrus; species Pygocentrus nattereri. The sequence continues at coordinate 34,937,323 of NC_051216.1, forward strand.
CAGAGAGATAGAAAAAGCAAAAAAGATAGTGAGTAAAAAGAAAGAGTGAAAAAGAAAGAGAGAAAAGAGGAAAGGAAAGAGAAAGCCAGAGAGAAAGTTAGAGAATAGAGAAAGATGGATAAGGCAAAAGACACAGATTGAGAAACAGAGGGAGAGGTAAGGATGGAGTAGTTGAAGGACAGAGGGAGGGAAAAAAGCAAGATAAAAGAAAGAGAAATAGAGACTGAGAAAAAGAAAGAGAAAGACAGGGAGAAAAAAAGAGAAAAGGAGAAAGTGTGAGAAACAAGACAAAGAAAGCAAGAAAAAAAGTTTGTCTTCTTATTAAAACACGCCAACTTCATTATTATGTTTTTTTGCATCCAAACAAATAATGACGCCTCTTAGTGTGAATCAGCTGATCACTGTACTAAAGTTAATTGGCCACCAGCGCATTCGGCACAGCAACAGGAATCTCTGTGGGTGAAAATAACAGATTTCTTTCACCTCTCCATTGGGCGACAGCATAGCTTTGCTGAAGTGCTTTTGAGCTTTCATTCAGCAGTTTTACAGCTGCAGGACCTACCTGCCAGAAAGAGAAGTGCAGTTGTGCATAGTAAAATGGCTTGACAGGTATTGTTTAAGTATGATTGGAGTATTCAGCTCTGCACAATTGGTCTGAAACCAAAAATACTGGACTAAAACAGTTAGAAAGTGATAAAGCGATAAATGGAGGAATTAAAGGAAGTGCTACAGAGAGGCAATGGGGTACTGTGGTTCAGTTACTGTTCCCCTATGAGGAAAACGTAGCATTATTAGATTAGAAATCTCTCTAATTCAAACACAGAAACATACACACATATGCACACACACCTGTGTTCATATTCAAACCCTCAGCAATGCTACATTACCCATTTTGACCTTTGAACCTTGACTTTTATCTCACTGGTCTAGTCCCTGCCAGATGGAGAGCTGTCCTTTTGCAGCCAATATGGCAATGAACTCTGACCTCAAACAGCCTGACCATTCAGTCTGATGGCCAGACAGACCACTCCAGGAGGACAAACACACAAAATACTAATATATGACCTGCCAACACAATAGTTCAAGAGGCATGTAGAGAAGCACAAGGAAAACATAAGAACCCATTATTGAATATAGACAGTTTTCTTTTAATCTTGGCAACATCCCCAGGACACTCATATAAGACCAGAGTCCTCTATCTTTGAATGGGGAGGAACCTATACATTTGCAACTAAAAGCCAAAAAATATATATAAGAATTCTAGCAAATTCAAAATCACTGTTAAAATCTGACCAAATTGTTCAGTTCAAATAATTCCCCTTTTTTCCTTTTTTGTACAACAAGGGAGCGCTTTCTTTTCAAAAAGTTAACTGTCTTCTCCCTCTTATTTTAATGCTCACCCAGTGCTGACACATACTTTCAACTGCATTTACTTAGCTTGTAAAATCTTCACAGGAAAGCATTGCCAATAGAATGTAACATTTTGGAACTGCTGCATATAAGCCTAAAGACACCATGCCCAATACTAAGCATCTGCTAGAGGGGTGTAAAGCCACCCAGCAATGGACAGCGGAGCAGGGGAACTGCCTGCTCTGGAGTGGAACTCTGTCGAATACCAGAACTACATGACAACATCAGTATATGACCTCACTAGAGCTCTTGGGGCTGTAACCAAATCCTCACAGCAAAGATACTGCAGCAAAGGAGACAATATACACTATATTGACAACATTGAACAAACATGGTATGAGCAGGTGTCTACAGACTTTTGAACACACAGTACATGACAACTGTGCTCAGCAATAGCCTGCTTCAACAAATTCTATTGCTTTGTGAGAAGAACGTGTTTGCTGCTGATATTAATGACAAATTAAAGCTGCACTGTACACAGCTGTAAGACTGTTTGGCTAAATTGAAAGATACATGTCTTTACATTAAAATCACACACACAGGCTCAAAAAGAAGGTCAGGCTTGATGTTTAGGTCTCAAATGAAAACCCAACATTACAAAACAGAGTTCTGGTGCAAAAATCTGACTGGCTGTTCAAAGGCATGTACATGCCCAGCTTACATAACTTGAATTCTGCATTACTGCTCTAAGTCACAAAATATTCTTGTGCTGTTGGAATGGAATAGTCTTTGACTGGAATACTGCTCGCATGGACTACTGAGTGTACTGATGATGTAAGAAACCAACTCTGTTTAAACTGAAGGGCTTAACCCCTTACATGGTTGGCAGTACATTGTTTGGCAGGAAGAATTCTTTGTTTTCATTATTATTGAAAAGATGGTGAATTTATCATATTTTCTGTAGTGTAATTTATATAGGCATTGTTACAGTGATTTTATCACAGGTAAGAGGGTATTGGTTTGCTTCGCATCACGCCTAAAAACACCCTTACCTGTGATAAAATCAATGTAGCTCATGGTCTCTTGTGAACAACAGTAGAGCAAGTTTTGACTGAGTACTCTTTGAATATTCTTTCAGTGTGCTCACATTTATCAGATTCATCTACTTGAGGAAGGAGTCTAAAGCACAAACAACATTAAAACATGTTCTTGATTTCTGGGTGAAGCTGGATAAAATCATGCTGGTTAGCAGGGCGAGGTCTGTTGAGTGTTGTGATGTGTGAATCATTTCTGTAGTTTAAAGTTGTGAAGGCTAAAAAGCAGATAGGCATTGGTGTATTTTGTCATATTGTATTTTGTGTTTGTTTCAAACACAGCAAACTCTGGTCTGTTTTACAGAGAAAACTTGCTGCTTTAAAACAAAATGCAGATCAAACAGTGCATCTTAGTCCCAGTCTTTCTCCCAAGCCAATCTTCATCTATCAATTCATCAACAGTAAAAAGCAAGACCCCATAGGAGAGAAATGACCCAGCTAACCAAATCTGCTTCTTCTCAGTTATTAGAGGTTCACGCTGGTTAAACTGAGCAGCCTGTCGGACAGTATGTGTGTGTATGTGTGCCTTCTGGGTTGACATGCGCTAATGTGACAGCAGAAAGCTGGCATGAGTAAACCAGTGCACAAAAGAGTTGAGGCACCACACTGGGCCCACCGCCCTGCTCTTTTCCAGTCCCAAATGAAGAAGCGAAGAGGGAGACATGTGTGGCTTGGGACAGGACAAACAACGTGGTGAATGAAGAATAAAGAATTTCAGAGAAACATAAGGTACTTGTCATATCAAAACCCAGTAACTGCATTTTTACAGGTTTTACAATTCATCATCAAAATTCAGGATCATTCCATCATTCGAAATAGCCTACAATTTCAATTATATGAGCATTACATTACACACAGACCAATAGGAACTGTCCAAAATCTTCACATTAACATTAACATACATGAAACAGGTATGAGGTTTATAAAAGTGATGATAAGCACAAGGTACCCAGGAACACAGTCTAGGTGACTAGTTCTAAACCCAGTCAAACATTTATTGCGCATTTATAAACATTTATTATTTATAATATGATATGGATTTTGACAGCAAAGCAATGCAAAAACCTTACAGTGAATATTCATGCCAGTATTCCAAGGCAACCTATTTGTTTTCATTTGATGTATGCAACTGGCTGCATCAGTGAATCACTTCTTCAAAACTGGAATGTACTTTATTACTTTATTAGACTGGTAATTTACTTTGCTGATTAAGATGTTTCTTTCACATGTTATGGACTGCATGTTAAAATGTCACAGCTATTTACAAAAACTGCATGAGTTGCCAGTTCCTTTCTCAATATTTAAACTAAAACATTCTGGAAATAAAAAAAATATATATTACCATTTTAAAGTATTGGAGATGGATGATATGCAAAAATACAATAGCAAAACACTTTCTTGATACACAACTTGCATCATAACATTGAGTTTTTCTGAGGTTTGATAAGTTTGAATGGATAAAAAACAACAACAGACATTTTCAAAAACCAATAAACTGTAAATACAATGATTTTTCTATATAACACAACACAACAGCAGTAATAATGATCTGTATGATGAAACATGCAGGTGGTCCGTGTTCTTAAACACCTTTCTTAAACACTTTTTCACCTTTTCGTAAAAACACTTTTATAAATGATGACTTGCTGCTTCCACATCTGTTTCCATTCTCAGTTTCTGTTATGATTTTGTCTTCAATAACATTGATGGGACATATTATACCCATTATTACCTCCTTTCCCAGAATGTCGGCAGCCAACCTCCACTCTTCTCATCATTGCAAGGCAATGAGAGTGGTCAGCTGATGGTGAAGCAACACGCACATTAGGTACACAAGTGTATTTTAATGATAACCTGACTTGTAAGTGTAAGAAAATTGAAAGCAGCACAGATGCCATGGAGCATATTTTCAACTGGAGCTCATTCACTCAAGCATCTCTCAGTAGAAAGTGCATGCATCAGAAACTGCTTCATAGTCTTGTTATTCCCTATTATACCAAGACTGTATTTAAAGCGCTCATCTCAAGGAGAAACAACTTTCCCAATTTTAAGTAATATATAAACTGTAAAAGTTGTACCATTCAATACCCAACCCATATGGTCCATATCTGGAAACTAAGCTGCAAAAACAGCCTGTTTTGAATGACCTGTTTCTGTGATGTCACAAGAACAATACATTTGCATATATATGTATAAGGCATAGTAAAACAAAAGTTCAGAGAGGTTGGGAAACGGTCATATCAAAACTATTTATGACCTTTTATGGTATGTCAAAACACTGTAATGCTGTAAGTGAACCAATAGAGCCAATAGCCAAGTGGAACACCAATATTAACTTACAGTACTTTACCATTGATGCTTATGTACACTTAAAAGCAAGTATGCTTTAACTGAAGTGAACTGTAGCAAAAAGGGCTAGGTTTATTTGGGGGTAACATTTTACCAAACATCCCTATTTTTATTAAAGTACAAGATTTCTGTACTTTATCCAACAGTGATATTGTACATTCCCAACATTCAAACGCAGGGCAGGAAAAGGCAACAACAGCGACAGACTCGAAGCAGAAAAGAAATGAAAACTGAAGGAAGGAGCGTGTATGGGGCAGGGGGGATGCGTGGGACTGAAAAGGTGGTGGCGAAAAGAAAAAAGTCACATCCACACAGTGGCCGCATTCAGCTCCAGTTGTGAATAAGCTCCACGGCCAAACAACCATATGCTAATCACCGCATCAACACACCATTTACACGTCAAATTCACCCAAGGCCATTCCTCTCTTTCTCTTTTCCACCCTCCTTCCCTCTTTCTTTCTTTTTTCCCCCTTCTTTCCCTCTCACCCCTGGCTAATTATCGTGTGTCTTTCTCTTTGATAGAGAGTCTCTTGCGTGAATTAGTACAATATTGCTAACCCCCCCGCCCCCAACACTTCTCCCCAAAACGGCCCTGCTGCCCAAACCCCCCTCAGTGCCTCGCTGCATTGGGCCACCTTGCGCACGTATTGGCCGCGGGTTCCTCTGTATAACACTTGTCAGCAGTATGCATATGGAGATTGGAGCATCTATTTTAGCTGCTAATTCCCCCCTCTACTGCTTTCTTCACTCCAAAGGCCCCTCACTGTGCGCCCCCCACCATCACAAGCCGAGGACGCCGGGACCTCATGCTGGGGCCAACAAGACGGCCCACAATTGAGGCCGGGAGGAGGGGTGACCAGGGGTCAGGGGAGGGATACACTAACAGACAGGACACACTTCCCTGGACATGCATGCACACACACACACACACACACACTCACACACACATACACCTCCTCAACCAGTTCAGGGTTCGAATGGTCCTGACAAACCCTCTGACCAGCTGCCATCTGAGGACTGCACAGGGCTGGCCAGAACAGGTGAACCACAGTTATCTGCATTGTAAAGTAATAGAGAGTCAGCAATAGTTGTGGATTCTTCTTCTGTGTTACATGCACATATTATACACCACTGTTCAAAAGTTTACCATGAATGTTTTCAGTAATATAAAAACATACAATTTTATATCTGCTGATTATTTAGTAGGAAGCTATAAAAATCTATGCATCTAAAATGCTTTCAGAATGATGAATGCAGCTGTTGAATATTTCATAAGTACTGAGAAAGTACAGCATCCAGAATTAAGTTATAAGAAAGTTAACACCCATATTGACTTATTTCACAAGTGGTAATCAAAGCATACTGTATGTATATATTATATTCACAATTATATAATTACTGTCTACTACATAATAACTAAAAATCCTTGAAATATTGGATAGAACATCTCATTAAGTACTACTTTTAAAGATTTATTTCTGGCCAATTTTATTTTTTGGTAAGAAGTTAAATAGCATTATGTATTTACTAACAAATCACATATACATATTAACATATAATGCATATAACATATAATGTCCATATTGTTTATTTTTATACGATTAAAAAATGCCAGTTGTCCTTAACACAGAGTTAAAAATTCATAACAAATGAACCAAAGAAATGGTCCAACATAACTGGAATAAAATCTTGCTACTTTAACTTACATTAAAATTGACTTTTGTTTTTTGTTGATCAGCAACCACAGACAGCCAACCTGAATTTACTACATCACAAAAACTATAGTAAACTATTACTTCTGGCTTCAGTAACACAACGTTTACTGCTTATGAAAATAAGACAACCGAAAAGCTCTTGAAATTGGGAACCCAAAGAACATGACGTCATGAGAAAAATAGATCTCTCCCTGTGAACAGCCCCACTGTAGTGGGAGACCCTCAGCGCCGTAAACCAATCAGAATAAGAATGAGAAGCGTAAGCTTTCACACAGGGCCTTAATCCACAACCCAGCACAGCACAAACCTCTTCTGCTGAAGTGAGAGAGAGAGAGAGAGAGAGAGAGAGAGAGAGAGAGAGAGAGAGAGAGCAAGAAAGCGAGCAAATAAATGAATGTAAAGGGAAGAGAGATAGATAGACAGTTCAAAATGAGAGAAAGTACGAAAGAAAAAGAGAAAGAGAAGTGAAAATAAATAAATAAATAAAGAAAGTGAAAATACGAAACAGCAACAAATGTGAGAGGCAGAGAGGAAGACAAAAAAGAAAAAGATGACAGAAAATGCAAATGAAAGAAAAAGAAAGCAAGAAAGAAAGAAAGTGCAAATGAGAGAGAAGAATAAAGAGAGGGATATCGCACAAATGACAGTAAGAAAGCAAGAGAAAGAGAGAAAGGAGAAAGAATAAAATGAGGTAGAGAGAACAAGAGAAGTAAAAAGAGACAGCAAGAGAAAGAGAGAGAGTAAGTGAAAGACAGAAAGTGCAAATAAAAAAGTAGCACAGAAAGAGAGAGATGGAGACAGAAACAATGAGAAAGTGAGAGAGAGAGAGAGAGAGAGAGAGAGAGAGAGTAAGAAAGAAAGAAGAGGGAGAGTGCGGCTGGCTTGCTCTTGACCCAGCGCTGACTAATCCTCTGATCAGGATGCCAGGAGGCTTTCGTGGTTTGAGGCCCAAGGCTGGCCCCTGATTGACTGGCCCACTCACACTAATGCACGGAGGCTTTAGCCTATTCACACCCAGCCACCCCCACCCCACCCTTCCACTAACACACACACACACACACACAGTCTCAGCCAACACCAAATTTACTCCAAACCATTCACACAAACTGCTGACATGATCCAACAACTCACAAACAAACTACTGACAACATAGCTCAAAGCAGTGCTTTAGAACAGAAGGGGACAGGGGGATAAGAAGAAGCCAAAGCAAGAAGCAGGTGTCTGTGTCTAAAGGCCGTCAAAGGGCAGGCGGCGTGACCTGGCCGAAAGAAAGCGGGTGGCTGCCCGTCGAGTGGGGAGGGCAGAGGTGTGTGTGTGTGTGCTGAAGACTCAGCTTGGCACACAAATACTTAGCGCTTGTCCCTGTGAGAGCGGCGGTAGGCCCTAAATCCCTCGTTTTGTCTGAACAAATTGGGCAGAAGCTGGGACTTGTTCGCCCCGGCCCCCCGGCTGGATGGCTATGTGAAGGAGGTGGAGGCACTGGAGGAAAGCAGAGTGGAAAACTGCCCATCAAAGCACAGTCTTGCCTGGGAACGTGGGGAAATAAACAGCCTGGCCAGTGAACAGGCCTCCATCACAGTGTGTTAGGGCTCAAGCAACCAGCATGAAGACACAGCATCTGCCTGACCTTTCTACAGAAAGAGAAAGAGAAAAGAAAGTGCTCTCTGGGAGGTGAGATCTCCCTGAAGGAGAGATGATGAATAAAATGATGGAGCGATGAATCAGAAAGGAGATATCAGTGTAGATTTAGTTCATGGGTAAAGTTTTTACCCACAGCAGCATTCTTATCAAAGGTCACCAATATTGCTAATGCACAGGTTGTCTACATTAAAAAAATGAAAAAAAGTATAATTCAAAAGTATAATTTCTTTGAAATATTAACAAAAGTATTGAGCGGTTTGATGTAGTGCATCTAGACCACTAGAGGTCAGTCCAAGTCCAGAAGGACACGAGGACAGACTGTGTCAAGACCAAGACTATACTTTGTAGTAGTTGAATAAGGAGTGACTCAACAATGAGACCAGGAGTGGTTCAAGACCAAGACAGGGACCAGGTTAAGAATTATTATCTTTTATTTATTATTTATTATTATTGTCTTTGTATTGTCACTTTAGGAAGCAGATCACTGTGAGGTAATTCTTTCTTGTTGTGTAGAATCACCACCTGAAGTCAACTTAAACATAAACGAAACAACACACATTCATTTTTAATATTACATTAAAACATAGTAATAACATGCCGATCTGCTCTCATGGGATGTCTGCAATTTAGAATCAATCAACATCAACAAATACCCAGTTATACCATCAAGAAAAAGAACAATTATATTCTTGGAGAGCAGAATTTATTTAAACATGTACAGAAAGCCCTGTTTTATTTTTTGAAGGGTTTGTTGACATCCAATAACAATAGAAAACAGTTCAGCTTGAAGTTACCTCAGACGATGACATTACACTCAACAAGAACAATTTCTGAGCCCACCTTAGCCAGAGACCAAGGCAAGACTGAGTCAAAATGATGTTGAGACTCAGAAATGACTGTTAAAATGATGTTGAGACTGAGACAGGAGAGTCAGAATGATGTTGAGATTGCGACAAGACAATTAAAATTACTTTGAGATTAAGATAAGACAGTCAAAATGATGGTGCTACTCGGACAAGACAGTCAAAATGGTGTTGAGATTAGGAGAAGACAGACAAAATGATGGTGCTACTCAGACAAGACAGTCAAAATGATGTTGAGACAAGGCAGTCAAAATGATGTTGAAACCGAGACAAGACAGTCAAAATGATGTTGAGACCGAGACAAGACAGTCAAAATGATGTTGAGACCGAGACAAGACAGTCAAAATGATGTTGAGACAAGACAGTCAAAATGATGTTGAGACTGAAACAAGACTGAGTCAAAATGATGTTGAGATCGAGACAAGACAGTCAAAATTATGTTGAGACTGAGACAAGATTGAGTCAAAATGATGTTGAGATCGAGACAAGACAGTCAAAACGATGTTGAGATCGAGACAAGACTGAGTCAAAATGATGTTGAGATCGAGACAAGACAGTCAAAACGATGTTGAGATCGAGACAAGACTGAGTCAAAATGATGTTGAGATCGAGACAAGACAGTCAAAATGATGTTGAGACTGAGACAAGACTGAGTCAAAATGATGTTGAGATCGAGACAAGACTGAGTCAAAATGATGTTGAGAGTGAGACAAGACAGTCAAAATGATGTTGAGACTGAAACAAGACAGTCAAAATGGTGGTGAGACTGAGGCGAGATTGCGTCAAAAGATAAGTCTGAGACAAGACAGTCAAAATGATGTTGAGACAGAGACCACTACAAACCAAAGACCTAATTTGAGTACTATAACTCTAGTTTGATGTGAAATGGATAATTCTAGAGAAACCTAACATCTCCAATTTCTTTACAGTGGTGGTGATAGGAACCAGAGAACTTACATGTGTGTTCTGACTTATATATGTAAAACTGATTCTGGTAAAATAGAGGTAAATGAGAAAAAATAAAGCTTCCTTTAGGGACTATTTTGCCATGCATGTATCTCTCCAAGAAGAATGGATTTAATAGATTTGAAATATGTTTCAGGCCAAAACCATTTTGCTTCTTTCAGCACATTCTTATTCATTTCATGTAACAACTTTCTGTGAGTTTTTAGAGTAGTGAGGTATTGGTCATATTTCAAACTGATATTTGATGCTGTGTTTATTGTACTCTTGAATTATAGGTTGGGTGAAGTTGAGTTACTGCTCTAAAACCTGTATTTTGTTTATATTTACTGCATTTGTAATTGTCTTTATATAAGTGTAATATTTCTCTGTGATGCTAATACAGCTGGATATAGTCCTACTTTCTACCTTGATACATTCTTGTTTATCAGTATCATGCAGATATGTACATGAAAAATACTGGATGTTAGCACTGGCATACAATTTCCATATTGCTGCATCCCTAAGTGGCATTAAACAATTTGCACGTCAAATTTCTATCACCACCATTGTACAAAATTCTGATTCGAAGAGTCTCCAGAATTGGGCATTTCACATCAAACTACTGTGAATGAGCTTACACCTTTTAACTATGAAGAAAATCTGAAAAAATCTCTGCCTCTTTCTTCCACAGAACATGTACCAGAGGCAGTCATTTCCCTGTAATGTATTAAAGAATTTTTAAAAATTCAAAATTTCTGTATAATTTAACCATTGAGATGTAAACAGTCATTCAGAGTGGTTTAATGTGAAGTTGTTTCTTGTTGAGAAACTTTCTGATTTGGGAGTTTTCACAGTGGTGGTAATAGGAACCAGTAGTTGAAATGTCAACAATGCAAATATAGGGATTTTATTTACTATCCAAAATTACCTTTGTCCCTACAAGTGTCTTCTCAGCGTTTATATATACTGTTGATAATGTTGGCAAAATAGGAAAAAAATAATCCTCACAATGCCCTGGATGAGTTTGAAAAGTTACTTTAGGCCAAAACCAGATCTCTGCCCTACCGTGAATCAATGTCTCGGGCATCAGGCAACATTTTGTAACCATTTCATGTAATAACATTCTGCGAGGGAGCTGTAAGAGGCATTTATCTCTTTGGATGTCTGGTTCCTACCACCACCACTATGAACAAATCTGACTTGGTATCTTTCTCTAGAACTGAGCATTTCATATCAAACAAATTTGAATATCTTTTTCTTAGCAATTATAGAGAAAGTGGCATCCTTTAAACTTGCACTTATCAGTTAAGTGCGGTTGAGTGTAGTTAAATCACTGCTACATGTATCAGTGATAAAGCACAGTCTATAATACAGTAAGCAATTTTATAATCCTAAACAGTTAGAACGTTAACCTTATAGCATCATAAATGTGAAAAGGGGGAGTTGTGGGGGAGGGGCACTGAGCCGTGTTTCTGCCAAGCGTGCTCTAATAAGATGTGGATGGGTAATCAGGAAATGAGAGTGTGGGTGGGTGGATCCCACATCACTTTGGGCCATGTGGCCCCTTGCACGGTGCCATATGATAACCGGTGCTGGTGGCTAGCTTTAGAACTAATCCTGTTACGCCAAACACACCCACAACTTAGCTCTGAAGCAGATCTTTTCTTTTTATACCTCCCCCATCTCACTTCCTCTTGGTACAATGAAAGGCTGGGTCATGTTTTTAGTGCTGTTAAATAAAGGGACAGGCAAACATTTGCAAATGATAGGATAATATACATTATTATCCAATGATACTGGAAATGTGTGCAGTATTGATTCTAGAGTCTTGGTACAGACGTCCCAAAGGCTTTCAACACAGAAGAAAACCTCGTCCACACCTTTTCCCACTACAGTGACTCTACAGTGTCACACAAGCAGTAATTTGGTCAGAAGCAAACCTTGTTTCCAACATAGTAACTTTACAGGAGGAGGAAAAAACCTACTTTACTTTTAATACAAGTCAATGGAACTTTTGTCCAAGTAATTTCAGGTAATTTCTTTTTATCCATTCATCATAAAAGTTACACAAAATATAAAGGGTAACAGGGTAACATTTTCAAAATTATTAAAAACTGAAAAAAATGGAGATGCGAGGTTTTCTTCTGACAACAGTGAACTGGAATCAAACCATGACTATTTGATTTCCATGGACTTAGTAATAGTCTGACATGAAAAACTTGGTCCTCTAGTTGGTCTAAAGCAAGAAAGGCTACAAAAATATCAGGTTATAAATGCCCAAGGTCAACAGAATAATTAGATGCAAGCCGCAGTACTTCAGTACTTCAGGCTCATAGGTGTGAGCGTTTGGGATGATACAGATTGTCATGCATAGTGCTAATCACTGGTTTTACAAACCATCAGAAACCTGAATCTTCATTTTTTTGTAGATTTTTAATTTCTTACATCATTTTAACACGGCAGCTGTAATTTACATTGGGTAAATATTTCGTGATGAATGCATCAATAGAAATCTTCCAAAATCACTTGTATTAAAAGCTGCTAAAAGTTTTTCCACTCTGCTATAAAATTATAACATAGCAGACGCTTTTTTTCTCTAGTCAGTGATGATATTCATGAAAAATGATGGTAAGCCATGGGTTAAAATATTCTTAATCCAATTTCATAACATTCAAAACACAAAATCAGCAATCTGCCAATTCATTGTTTTTATTTTGGCAGATTTGTGTTGATGAAACTAACATTAGGCAAGTGCACTTGCGCTGTATATGAAAGCTGCTGCTACACCTGTACCAAAATGTTGTAGCATAATTCTGCATGACTTATTGTGCTAAGCAGCCAGTCGCCTCCTATTTCCGATTTTGTGTTTTTGTCCCAGTTTGTCCCATAAACAAGCAAATAATGTTGTTTATATTACAAGTTTTAACCAAAAGGAAAATGGGAATGTGTTTGTGTTCATTTACCCCATATAGTGTGAGTCTTTAAGAAAGGATTTGAGAACTTATTCAGTCTGTAAAAATCAGATAATAATTTATGCAACAGTTCCTTAGGAACGCTTCTTAATATAGGTACAAGGACATCTTTACCCAACAGTGATTTTCCCAGTAAAATATGCTGAAATATCTCTACAGAGAACACAATCCTTTGCTAAATTTAACATAAAAAATTAATTAATATAACTTACTGCAGAAGAATTATTTATTTATTTTCATTTAGAAAATCAACAACAGCATTTAATTTGACTGGGTGTGTTGAAACCTCTGCATAGGACTGCATGGTTTACCTTTAAATGAGGACTGATTTTAAGGGGAGCTTCTTCCTCACCTACCCCTACCACTCAGCATCTACCAGTCAATCTGGAAACATCTGAGGAAAATGAAGTGCTTTATCTGAATGTAGAAAAAACATATTCTTAAATTCTTCTTCCTTTAACATTTCACAAAGAGCTGTTTTTGAATTTCCTTATATTGTGAGAAATTGTCAATTGTTTTTGAGATCCCACATTTTTTTTTCCTATGAAAACCCTGCGGTAACACCATTTGCAAAACCATATTCATATCATGTACACAGAAAAACAGGAACTTCTCTTTTTCTTCTCATATGTCATAAATAATATACTGGCATACTTCAAAAGGAAGAAAAACACCATTCTTCAATCATACTTTAATTCATTTACAGACAACTCATATCTTGAAAGGGTATACATATCAAGCACATTTATCACAGACGCATCTCAAAGTTTTCTTTTAATCTTAAAAATACTGCTTTCGTGCACTACATCACAAGTTCACACTGTCTCAGTTTCGAGAGCACACTCTGCTGGAAAGTGATTAGAAATGCAGCTGAGAACGTCTTCACAGATAGGCTTTTGATTTATAATGACTGTCCACTTGAAGAAAACTTGGAACTCTTTTGCTGATCCATCTATGTATCTAATATGTAAGATAAGAAAAGAACGTTTGCTTCTCTACTTAACACTCACTTATAAAAGAGTCAGCTTTGCTTTCTGAGTGCTGCATTTCCTTCTGATCCACTAGAACTATATATCTGGCAAATTGTACTTTACATTCACAACATGGGTGCTAGGATTTGTTTATAATAAGTTTTGCTTTACTAAACTGGCATTTTTCAGTCTTATGTTTATTTGCTGAATATGATCCAAATGTGCTTTCAATGTAATTGTAGAACTGAAAGGTTTAGACCACACAGACAAAAGAAAAGGTCAGATACATGTTGAATTTGTCAAATATGAACACGTGTCTAAGAGCAGGACGCGTAAAAGCTGTTGAAGTATTTGCGTGCCACTTGCCCTCATTTCCCGGTGAGCTTCAGGACGTCTCGGACCATGGCGCCAATCCCATCAAATATGTGGTGTAGCTTCGTATCGCACATGAACGCAGGAGAGGTTACTACCTTGTTCTTCGGATCAACGTGGGCTTCGTAAGGGTCAAAAGTTAAGGATCAAATCAGACAAGTGATAAAATATCTCAGCAAATTGCAGCTACATTTAAGATATGAAAAGATTTTCTAGAACTATTGAAAAGAGAAGCGTTAAGGCGTTAGAAAATGAATCAACACCACTTCATGAGCACTGAGCAGGATATAGTAACCCCCTTGATCTTATGTTTGGCACCGAGGGCAGTGATGGCGTGTGCGGTACCGGCATATGGCCATTTCCCCCCCTGTTCTTCCTCATGCCCCACAGTAACCTCCACACCAGGAAGCACCTTCGCCGCCAGCACTGGAGAGATGCAGCACAATCTGGCAACCACAACAAATGAACATCAATCGGGCAGAGATGATATAGAAGGAGGACATTTTCACTAAGACAAATTACTTGTACATTTAGTACTGGGCAAACAAAGATTCTGATTAAAATATGAATGGGATCAATCTGAAGATGGCAATGTAACTAAATTAATTTGAGAATATTAGTATCAATAATAATAATAATAATAAGAAGAAGAAGAAGAAGAAGAAGGCTTGGCATACTGTTTTTATTGTGAATAGTTTTATATTATTTAAATAGTTTCTTATGTCACATTTAGGCATTTAGTGCATTTTTTAAAAATTAGCTTACAGTTGTAACCAAGTTATTGTTGTAGTAAAGTATGAAACTGAAACTGAAACTAAAGGAACTGATCTACTAATCTACAAGGAAAACTGTGAACACAAATCAGAAAGGAAAAAAAAAAGTTTGTTTAGATCAAATACTGTAATTATATCTAAATATATGTAATTATATCAATGTGATAAAATTTTGAACCTGAATATTCACTGTTACGGAAGTAAAGCAAACCTGGAAACCAAAGAGCCTTGAAAGCCATCCGTGTTTAACCCCCTAACACACAGCGAACTCACCCAATAGGCTTCCGTGCTTTATGAAAGTCCTTTAGGATGCGCTCCACCTCCTTATTCACACTACAGTCTTTTCCATCAACAGCAAAGGTTGACCTGATATACAAAGACAGTCATGGAAAAATTTGCTTGGGAGCACATAAAGGGTACTGTTTGAAAGATGTACTGTTTGTGGTGCCACAAAAAGCCAACATTCTCCAACAAACCTGAACAATCGACTGATCGTCATACCTGTGTGTGATTGCTGAGAGTCTCGAGAATGTTCTCCTCCACTCCAAAATGCTCTAGAGCATTTTCCTGTACTCAAAGTTCTAGAATACTTTAGTTATACCATGTTCTCCAGCAGTTAGATTGGTCTAGAATGTTTTCTTCATTTTATACTGTTCTAGAGTTTGGTCCTGCACTCATGCTGTTCCAGAGCGTTTTTCTCTACTCACAGTAATTTACTGGTCTCCTCTAGTAACACAACTCTAGAGTGTTCTCCCACTTCAATACTGTTCTCCATTCACATTGTTCTAGAAATTCTCCCTCATTCATACTGTTCTCTTCGACTGTGTTCTACAATGTTTTTCTTTGTTCTCACTGGTTCATTTGAGTTGTCAGTTTCTACTCTAGAAGAGTATAAAGACAACTGCCAACACCAGAATGCAGGAGTTAGCTGGGGAACGCTCGGTCAGAGTGAAATGACCTTAAGAAGACGTAATATATTTACAGCATTTGAAAGACTAGTGGAGAATTTAGCTTGTCATTACTTTTACTCCAACAGTAAGAGACAATCCTTACAGGTTTTTGGCCGCTCCAAAGCCTCCAGGGAAAATGACTGCATCATGGTTACTGGCATTCAGCTTAGCCAGGTCAGTGATGTTGCCTCGAGCAATGCGAGCCGACTCAGCTAACACGTTTCTGGACCACACACACACACACACAATAATATTAAACCCCCCTTCTTGTTTCTACACTCACTGACCATTATAACAGCTTCATGTACCACATAGGTAGTTCTGCAATTATAGTCTGTAGTCTATCTGTTTCTCTGCATACTTCGTTAGCCCCCTTTTACCCTGTTCTTCAAAGGTCAAGACCACCACAGAGAAGGTATTATTTGGGTGTTGGGTCATTCTCAGCTC
This sequence comes from Pygocentrus nattereri, assembly GCF_015220715.1. Classification (NCBI taxonomy): domain Eukaryota; kingdom Metazoa; phylum Chordata; class Actinopteri; order Characiformes; family Serrasalmidae; genus Pygocentrus; species Pygocentrus nattereri. The sequence goes on from NC_051216.1 coordinate 34,953,765, forward strand.
TGCAGTGACGCTGACGTGATGGTGGTATGTTGATGTGATGTACTGGTATGAGTGCATCAGGCACAGCAGGGCTGATGGAGTTTTTAAACACCTCAGTGCCACTGCTGGACCATGCTGTATATCTATAAGGTGGACCAACAAGGTAGGTGTGTCTAATATAGTGGACACCGTGTTTAAAAACCAGCACACCAACGCAACACACACTAACACACCACCAGCTCATCAGTGTAACTGTAGTGCTGAAAATAATCCACCACCCAAATAATACCTGCTCTAGTGGTGGTGCACTGGGGATCCAGAACACTGAAGAACAGGGTGAAAGGGGCCGAACAAAGTATGTAGAGAAACAAATAGACTACAATCTAGTACAAAGCGCAACTATATGTGGAGCTGGTAAAATGGACAATGAGTGTACATACAAGGATACTGCTTTAAATGTTATGAACGAACAGTGTATAAGAAAGTTATAGAGAAATTTACAGTGTAAATAGACAGTGTATAAGAAAGTAACATTTACAGTGTTACTGAATTACCTTGATTCTTTTTCTGCAGGCTGTCCTTTGCCATGATCTATCACATGCATCTGAGTCACATCAGGAGCAAACATCTGCACCTCTGCACCTTCCCGACTCAGGTGCACCAGAATTCTACATACACACAAAATACAAAGAAATACACACATTTCAGATTCAAAAACTCATGTATTACTGCTTTACACATACATCTTCTTAACTTTAATGCCACAAGCCTTTTTGGTCCATTCTTTATGAAAAACCCAAACAATATAAAATCCTGCTGGTATTTTGAAGTAGGATTAAAAAGGTTAAATTAACTTTATTTAAATGACGTTTAAATAAATAAAAATGAAAAACAGTTCTTAGGTTTGACAGTAATGTAACTTCAAGGCAAAAGAATGTGGATGAATCCATGCAATGTACAGAGAGAGAAACTCACGCTGATGCCTCATGGATCTCTGTGCCATCATACACTCCACATCCAGACAGGACCTGTTCACAAAGAAAGTCCATACATTGAGGGTGTAAGTGATACGGTATGATGGCTGGACACTCTAGAAGACACTCTGCTAGAAACGGAAACAAACAGAATCTAAAGTATCAGTAAACCTGCCTCCTTTAAATATTTTCGACATGAATATGATATTTATCATAACTGTTAAAGATTTGTGTTTCAAGGATATTGTCAGTACTTAAAAAAACACTCACCAACTACATGCAGTGTGGTGTGAATAAAACTGAATAAAAATTATTTTACACTGTCATTTTTGACAGTATGTGGAACTACTGGTTCTATTTTGCCTGTTTCAACACATCAAACCTCAGGAGAAACAAAAAAACATTGTGATGCAGACTGCATATATGAAAATGTCTACATTTAGCTATATTTTAATTTCTGCAAATGTTCTGACTTTGTGAGTAGAACATTATTTCACTAAACAATTTACTCCGGTCACATGCACTAAATAATCTGACAACTGCAGAAAAACAGATTTTGTCAATAAAAAAAAAAATTGGTTCTTGATAATGGAAAAACTCCAGGTCTACAAGTCAGGCAGTAATCAGATTTCTGCTTGGCAACCAACCAATAAACTCACAGAAGATGTGACGTAAATGTAATATAAAAATTCTAAATTCATGTTGCAGTTTTTTTTTATATAAACAAACATCGACCCACTTTGTGAAAATATGAACATAAATCTATTAGATTAATAATACTTAAATCCTTAAATTTCGTCAAGCATATAGTTTCAGCGGCAAAGGCACCTCCTCCCCCCACACACAGAAAGGCACTGCTTGCCTTCTCCCAGTACCTCGGTCTGTTTTCGCACATGCGCAGACGGATCCGAAAGAAATCCGAGTAAGAGTTTACACGCACTGAGAAACCCACTAAGCTAAAACGCAGCTCTATTTATCAGGTTTCTTAATCGAATTTATAGACCTTGTTCCAATCTAAGAAATTGGAGTATGCTGTTTACATGACCATTTAACAATCAGACAACTGATTATGATGGGATTACTGTGTAAACGCACTGATTGAGAGGCCTTTTTAAAGGTCGAAAACCAAAGGAAAAACACGCGATGTACAGAAAAACACATCAGTGTAAAAGATTCGTGGCCAAATTGTGAAATATCACCATGGCTAAGCTACATCTGTTGTAAATATACTCACTGCCTCTAACAGGGGGGCACAGTCGTCCCTAAAGCGAGATGTCCTGGTTTAAAGACTGGGAAACAGATCGTGTATCCTGAGGGTAGAACTTAATTTTGAAAGACTTCGCGTGCTTTATTTTGCATACTTGAGGGCGGGATGAATTTTTCCATTAACAACGGTAAAAACTCAGAGATCAACGGAGGTTAGTGTTATATCTCTAACGCTAGCTGGCGCCACAGACGTACTCATAAGCCTCTTGACCAGCAGCTACCAGTCAGGGTTGTTAAGTGTCCGCGTAATGCATGCTGGGTACTGTAGTGAAATACCATGTAAAAAAGTGAAAGATATAAAATTGCGAATTCTGTGAGGCTGAGAAGTGCAACGCTAGATCCGTGCGCGCTAAAGCCGGGTGCCCTTTATTTCTTTTTTCTTTAGTGTGTTTGTTTCCAGTGATATTAACCGTTTTCCTGTCTGGCCCGTGTGCGGCTTCGCCGTAAACCACAGGCTTAACTAAACCTGCACAGACAGACAGTGTCTGGCCTTTCTGCGCGGCATTACGCTCCGGGTGTTGTGCAAGGCCCGACCAAAAAGTTGTTTGATGCATTTTACCATGTCGACTGAAAACAGGCCGAGAGTAAAAGTGCACATGAAACGGAAGCGCAGGGCTGCGCGTTTACTCACCACAGCGACTTTGGCGCTGCTATGGCTGTTGGCGCTTGTGTGGATCAGACTGGCGATCTGAGACTTCACCAAGAAGGGGCATGGCTTAGAAATCAACGATCGCACCGCTAACATCGTCTAAGAGCGAGGCGCTGCGAGGAAACTCTGGACAGTCAAGTGCAGCGTTGGGGCGTTTAGGGTCAAACGTGCGACCGCTCGATCTCTGAAAGCGATAAACTTGCGGCAGTTTGGAAGAACAACGTTAATCTTCGTTCAGATTCTGGACTGCGTCAAACTCTTCGTCTACTTCAGCGCCGTAGCGCCAGCACTTCAGCGTGAATGGTGTCTGTTTCAAAATTAGACGTTTATTAATGTAAAACACGGAGCAAAAACGAAAGCATTTATCCTTTAAGTGTAGTGAAGAACCGACTGCTCACAGTGTAGGAATATTACGGTAAAGTCTTGCTCTGTGGGCTTTCATATCTGTAAATTAGTACTGTAGCGCCACTCGGTGGTTTTAGTACAGCGTGACGTCAGTGAGCCTCTCTGATCGTGTGCCGTTATGAGATCATCTGGTATCACATTACTATTCATACACTACAGTTTAAACGTCTGTATTCACTTTAATATTAATGTTTGCTATATTATGTTCAATAAATCGTTAATTTAAATAATAAAGATTGAAATAGTATAACTAGACACAATCAGGGATTTTTAAATGTTAAATTCAGTATTTTGAGGGAACAATAAAAGTTATTAATAAATGTATCATTGTCGCTTATAAAATATAAAAAGGTTATTGTATTTGATAAAAATCCAGTATGGCATATCTGTCAGAACATACTACATAAATATTACTCAGGGAAATATCCTGAAAGTAATATTTTGCATCAAAATGCCTCTCTGCCATGAATGTGCTTTAAATATTTACCTTATGCCAAAACATAATATCAAACCTATCATAAAATAATGTCTTAGCCATCAGGCTGCATATCTGTAACCATTTCCTGTGGTAACTTTCTGTGAGGAAGCTCCTAGAGGCGTTAAACCCTTCAGACATCTGGTTCCTATCACCACAAATTTCAGATCAAACCACCCTGAATCACTGTGTTAATCTTAAAACATTAACTATACTTTTAGAAAATCTGTGGAATTCACTTTTAATCTGAGTCTGGGAAACTGGGCTTTATGTATTTGATGTAAAAGATGCATTCATATCATCCATGGCTACATTAAAACAAAAGGACCAGTCCACCAACTCAGTACAATTTTAGATTCTTCCTTTCAAAACATAAACAAAAAAGAGGCTTGCAGCAGGACAGCAACCACACACGCAAACAGACGCACGATAATATCCACACAGAAAAGGTTTAATGCAAGATAGCTTAAGTGCATAAGATGGACATAACAAAAGTCAAAACTATTTCAACACAGTCAGAAAAGTTTTGGCATACTAAACTCTATATCACTTTATCAGAACTAGAATGTGTACATCAAATTTACGTCACAGCAAACTCAAACATCTTCTAACATTTGCTACATTAATGTCACTAATCCTTAGCAAAACTATTTTATAGTTAACAAAATAAGAATAACAGGAACGATTTTTGTAAATACAGTGCAAGACCAGAAATGCTTAAAAGGGCATTAATATGAGCAGATACAGCAAATCAGATCCAGTCTCCAGTTTCCCCAAAGGCAGTTATGAGGCAGATTGCACAAACTTGGCCAGCACCAGCCGTGCTTTTTTCAGGCGCTCCAAGCGGTCCTTCAAGAGCTTCCTGCGGCGGGCTACATCAGAATCCTCTCGGATGAGCTTCTCTGCATTCTTTCCTCCAATCATGGCCATCATGGCCGTCTGGAGCTTAGAGATGTACTGGTGTAGCATGTGATACTGAACTATCAGAGGCACCTGGTTAGCCAGACGCTCAGAGGTGATCTGTGAGAACACCAAAAATGAATGTAAAAACCTTGTAAAATATATATATATACAGTTATAGCTTATAAAGTTATAAAGTTATATGAAAGTATAGCTCCACCAACTCCTCAACGCCCCTCATTTAACACGGGGAGGTCTTTGGCCACAATAGTGCGCCTTTCCTAGTATTATAGCCACTTTAATATCGTAATTCTACAGAGGCCCGGTGGTGACAAGCTGCATAAATAAAAATAATATGTGACCATGACTTAGTAAGGCATGGGAATGAGAATGATTAAGTCAGGGCCACAACTTAGTAAAGCATGGGAACGAGATCCTAATGTGAGGCCACGACTTAGTAAGCTGTGATCTCATTCCCACGCCTTATTAAATTATGGCCACGACTTAATCATCTCATTCATCAATCACACATTATATTGATGTCACCAGCAGGGCTCAGCATAATTCTATGACTTGATTCTCGAAATCTACTATTTTTATTAACAATGGCCCTAAAGCACCATCATCCTTTCAATAGCTACTAGCTAACTAGGTAAGATTTTTGTCTGTGTTGCTATGGTGACCATCAGTCTGCACGCCAACTTTCAGTGTTGAAGCGTGAATTATAACAAATGATCATCCATCCATCCATTTTCTAAGCCGCTTCTCCGTCAGGGTCGCGGGGAACAAATGATCAGCAGAGCTTTATTTTATAGCAGAGGAGGATTATTTTATTTTTAAATTAAAAGCTATTTTTTTGTAGAGCCACAACAGGACAGTAAAAGAGCTGCATGCAGCTCCAGAGCCATGTGTTGCAGACATCTGAGCTAATAGGAATACATTTCAAAATCTAGAATGCTGATTAGCTGCCTAAATGTCATTCCTCATTCCTCATGCATGTTATTAAAGTCAGGGCTTCTTGACTAGTCCACACTCTGCTGTGCTCAGTAAATATATCCACTTCCAGCATTTCACTCTAATTTCTGGGTTAAACCACACCCACGCCCAGTCTGTAATTTAAAATAATTTCAATTAGTATTATTTCATTTAATAATATAATTGTAAAAATTCAGGAAACAGTATCAATATGACTTTATCCCTATGGGTACTGTTATAAAAAAAGTCTAATCAACTCAAACCTTGTCATGCAGACCGATGATTTATGTACTCATTTGAAGGAGCCATGTTCATTTAAATGAGTACATAAAGATAATTAGATATAGTGTTCATATAGACATTCAGACTGATCACTGTAACAACAGCATACCGTGAAGTAGGTATTCAGGTGCTGAGCCATCTCCCTGATGTCAGCATTGATAGGCCTGTTCAGAAATCTGATTGGTTCTGGCTTCTGTTTGACGGACTGTAGTTTCCAGCTATAGATACCATCCTGACAATACACAATCTTCTCCATCTTAAACTGAGCTTTCACTTTCTCTTTAGCTTTTTCATACTCCTGCTCACGTAGATCCTCAATGGGCTCTTTAGCTGCTTTCAGCAGGTTGGGAAAGGCTTCAAAATGATCGCTCGCGATGTCTTTCAAGCAGGTGTGGACAATATCTTTTTGAAATGGAATAAAATAACATGGCCAGTTAAGAACATACAGCTGCTAATAACTAAGCTGTTTTTACATTTAAATGAGTAAATAAAGGATTGGGCAAAACACTTTCAAAAAGAAGGGATGGCTGAATACTGAATACACTGTCCTAATTGATTAAGTAATATATTCTATTACAGAAAAAATGACATATTCAGAATACATTTACAATACATCTTGGTAAGGCACATGAGAACTATTTTACTTAATTCACATTGTTATTCGCTGTTAATGGTTTCCTCACGTAATTGTTCTGTTACTGTTAATATTCTTAGAATTTTAAATGAAGCTATGAAAATTCTCAACTTCTTTTCTTTTTCATCACCTGCTTCAGTTCACTGCAGCTCCCACAATCCCCGGAGCATGAGTGACTTTACAATTTACAATTAACACTAAAGCAAAACTTAGCACTCACAAATATCTACTACTAATAGAATTCAACTAACAAGCATGTTTATAACATGCCTTTGATGATACTAAAATAGTTAATAAACAAGTATTGATGGTGTTTGTTTTGAAGATGGTACCCCCCATATATATATATATATATATATATATATACTTGCCCACTAAATTATTTATATATATATATATATATATATATATATATATATATATATATATATATATATATATATATATATATAAATCCTCCTAAAAATGTAAAAAGTGTATTCAAATATTATGTTTCATCCCCACTTTGAGTATATATTAGGTGACAACTAACACAATCTGCTAAAATTGTTGGTATTCACCAGTGATATCTGTCAGTAATTGTGTGGCAGGTTCCTCCAGCTCCACTACATGTTTCTTGACAATGTTCTCAAATGTTCTGTAATTGACAAATCCAGGAAGCTCCTTTCCCCTCTGGGTCTTTGTGTACTCTTCAACCTCATCACGGAGGTTTTCCTCCACTAGGAAATAAGAATGAAAGGAGAAAAAGACAATAGGTCATAGAAGAAATAATGATAAATCAAAGCTCATAACATGTCTTTAAATTCTCCCTGTTGGCAGACACTTTTAAGATCAATCGAAGTCATGGTACCTTGAAAACAGAGCCTCAGTAAAAAAGAGTTCTTCTTTTAGAACTGGAATTGGACTTGGTGAAAACTTTGATCTAACCAATTCACTAACCAACTCACACACTTATGTGAGGCTCCAGTCCTCACAGGCCAAAACAGTGACTGCAGCACACTGCCTCATTAAACAGACCTGATTCAGCCCATCAGCTAATTTGCAATGGCTCCTTGAACTGAATTCAGAGAGTTGGATGAGATAAAACGTTAAATCTCTGCAGGACTTTGGCCCAGAAGTTCCCCAGTTTGACATGCCTGCACTAGGCCATCTATATGCATTGACACATAATTTTAAGTTTAGAAGCACAGAGACATTAAAGGTGTGACAGACTGTTTTCTCATTTCATGCATGGTGCACAAAAACAGAAAAAAATCTAATCAGCTCATGGCTGTCGTATGGTTCGGACTCACGTGTGCTAGATTTCTTATCCAAGTGGGATTTCCATGTCTTAAACTCAGTCCTGATTTTGGTGAAAACTTTGGCGTCTGAGTTTTTGAGGTCTTCCTCTGCCCTCATTACATCTGAAAGGATCTGGTTGAATTCATGAATTTTCTGTGTAAATAACAAAATGTGGAACATGAGTGTTAAAGGAGGCAAAATAAAGAAGAAAGCAGATTACATCTTATTCTTATAAAGAAGAAAGCAGATTACATCTTATTCTTATAAAGAAGAAAGCAGATTACATCTTATTCTTATAAAGAAGAAAGCAGATTACATCCTTATAGGCCTTTACCTTAATGAGGAAGTTGTTCTTCTCATGTTCCTCTAGAGGAACTCCATCTCCAAGTTTTCTCAGCTCCTTAGCTGTCTTCTCCAATTTTTGCTCAATCTGTTTTTGCAACTGTGGGAGTGACCTCTGAAAATAGAAATAAGCATAAAGCCTTTTTCAAAATTAGATGTAATCTATTTCTTTTTTGCTGGAGAAAATCTCAGAAATTTGAAGGGATGCTTTTTTACTTATTTTGGCTAAAAAAAAAACTCTTCTCTTACTCCAATGTGTTCCACCAGTTCTTTTGTTAGTCTCTCTGCTAGGAGAGGTACTGTGGCTTTTCCATCTTCCAAGAGAGGCCTGAAAAAGAGATGGGAATGTCACAGAGATATGGGTTGGGCAGTATCCACATGTTTCATACCATGAATAATACTGATGTATACAGTATTAGCAATTGGAGATGGGGTGGTATTTCACAATTGAAAAGCAGTGTAAGATTTTCAAGCCACCATTCAATTAATGTCAAACTGTTTAACAATTACAACAGCTGGGATAGGCTCCAGCACCACATTGTGACCCATAAGGTTAAGCGGTTTAGTGATGCGTGGTTGTGTGTTTAACCATTATGTTCATGTTAAACTGCAAGTTAGGAGAGGTGAGATGGTTAGCATTAGCTTCACTAGTATGATCACAGCTCTGATCATAAGGGAGCATATTTGATAATGGCTAACTAAACCACTGACAAAAGTTTAGATGATGATAATTCAAATGTGATCAAAGGGACGGAAAGGCAAAATTAAACCTGACCCGTGGTGTCTGGATCTGTACCCTGGATAATTTAACATTAGCTTAGCAAGCATGCTAACAGACCCAGACAGTGTCACACACCACACTACACATTTAGTTTCTCAAACAAAAGTACAAAAAAACTAATGTCTAAGAGAGAAAAAGTTAATGCTGGTGTTGGTGGGACAGAAAACTGACATTACATCTGTTGTGTATGGGACAGTAGGGCTTTGGCTAAGATGACAATATCTTAGCATGTCAAACTTCCCACATAGCACAGGCGTTAGAGAGAAAAGCCGAGACCAAACATGCTCTGTGGTGTGCTTAATGTTAGCTGTCTCTAAACTATTATAATGCTTGGGTTTTTTTCCTGGCTCCAATTTTCCCACACCACCAATCAGTGAGACCCTCTAAAATATAAAAGGGTTGAAACTGATTATTTGGCTATTCAGACCAAAAAGAAATTTGACTTCATATTTTGAAATATTGTCATGATTTATTACAAAAAATTGATGTATCTTATTACAGTTATATTGCCCAGCCCAAACACAAATATAGTATTTGTATTTTCCTAACTTAAAAATGTGTCCAAAACTCATCTTGTAGAGCCAAGGTACAGAGTACAAAAGCATCTTTAATGGCAAATCCCCACTGGTCTTTACTTTACTACACAACTACACTTGAACTACTGTAAGTCTCAGGAAGAGGCCCAAAATATTCACTTAACTTTTTCCTATTTCTCCACTTTTACAGTGTAAATATTTCTTACTTAAAATGTGAATTGTCCTCAAAGAAGTCCCTCTCGTTCTGAATGGCTTTAGCCAGACTCAGATTGGAGTTTATGTCTTGCTGGCCACGACACTTTACTATCATGTAGCCCTTCTTCAGCGGGATGACCTGGTTGCAAACTGTGCTCACTACTGTCTCCTCTGCACCTTTGTCCACCAAATCAGGCTTGGTCAGAATACCTATGTGAAAGAATAACAGGATTTTTCCAAGACATTTTATTTCAGCAACATGTCATTTACACTCAATATCTGATTTGCATTGTCCAAATTATGCTGCTACATTACCTAGTGTCCTTTCCCCAAATGGATCCACTTTATTTGCCATCTTCAGTGCCTCAGTAGTGGCAATGTCGATGTTGGCTGGCACAACCACCAAGCTAATAGTTTCTTGTCTCTTAATGAACTTCTCAATAAGATCTTTGATCTGTTTAACAGTTAACAGATAATAAAGAGAGGGTCCAGAGATTTTCCTTAAGGATCTTAATGCTTACCTTCCTTGTGCAGTACAAGACAAATAGACACTGACCTCACATATAAAACTTTCCTCATGGCACACAAGGATCAGTAAAGAAATATAAATGCTGTTCAGTCATTTGGCAATTATATGGGCATATTTCACTTGAGGCACACACAGCAAGCAAATACAGACAGTTATTGGGTCTTTCCAGAGAAGCTAGTGAAGACATTAATTATAGGAGACAAGAACAGTGAATTTGCCAAATCCGAAAAGACTGTAATTCATCAGAGTAAAGTAGATTAGATCAAAAATGCCTATGCTTCTCGAAGGACAAGGAAGCGATCTGCCAATATGCCTACATTCATCTTTAAACAAGTCAATAAATTACTTTCTTTCAGGATCATTTAATTATTTTAATTGAAATCTGCTCTTACCTGTTTCTCAATGTCTAATGGTTGATCACCTGTAGCTACCCTAGCAATGCCTGGTAGATCGATAAGGGTGAGGTCAGGAACTTTGCTGGATTCAATGTCTAAGGTTATCATCTCATGGCTGATTCCCTTTCCATTTCCAGCCAAGGAATTTTGAGCTATACAGAACAGCACAGCACCACATTATGGCCAGGCCCAAATATGACAAACATATAATTCGAAATAAAAAAAAAAGCTGCTGAGAAGAACAGACCATTTGCTACAGCATGTCCCACATCATCTGGTTTGAGAAGGTTCTGTACTTTGTTCTGGTAGGCCAGTCGTCCAGACCATGAGACACCTCGTTCAACTCTCTTTAGTTTCAGCACCAAAGGGCAGCGAGTCACAATACCTATGAGTGACAATCAAGAAAAAAAGTAAAGCATTGTTCTACTTTTGCTTAATTAAAAAGCACAGAGTAACATTTCTACTTGAATTAAAGCAAGTACTTGCTTGAAAATATACTAAAGGCAAATGTTAGATTTGGGGATTTGGTGGAAAAAGTATTCAAAGGGAACTCAAAACTTGGTTAACGACATCTTTTGAGGTTGTAAGTGAATTACCTACTATTGTCATCATATCTTCATCAGTACAATGGTGATTTTGTATTTGAGATCTAAACAACAAGTCAGAGCTACTTTTCGAGCCTGTGCATGTGACATTAACATATAAAGACGTATGATGTGGTCAAAAAAATACTTGGAAATCCAACCAGACACCACAGACATTTTAAATGATCATCAACAAGGAGTTTCCAGTAGCAGGACTTTTATGTTTATATACTTTGATAGGTGCATTCACAAGCTGATACTGTTGTACTTTAAGCCAGAAACACAAATAAAAGATTTACCCATGTAAATGTAGACTAAAAGTGTCTCTATTTCCACTCAAGTACAAGATTTTCATACGTTGTCCACCACTGCATTCAAAACACTTATAACGACTACCAAAGCCAGAGTGGGAAAGTGGGGGAGTCAGAAGAATTCCCCGTGGGCCAGTAGTGTTATTGGCCAGTTACTTTGAGCTAATTTATTAAGTCACACATATAAGCAAAATAGCACTCAAGAAAACTATATATAAATGTTACATCCAAGTGTATATGAGTAGTAAATCAAATCAGCAGCCCCCAGTTTACGTGGTACAGTCCTGGTTTGCTGATGACCCCAAAGATAAAAGTCTAAGGGGTTCAGATCAGGAGACCTTGGGGGCCATTCAACTGGCCCACGACGACCAATCCACTTTCCAGGAAACTGTTCATCTAGGAATGCTCAGACCTGACACCCATAATGTGGTGGTGCACCATCTTGCTGGAAAAACTGAGAGAACGTGCCAGCTTCCAAAGTGGATTGGTCGTCGTGGGCCAGTTGAATGGCCCCAAGGTCTCCCGATCTGACCCCATTAGACTTTTATCTTTGGGGTCATCTGAAGGCAATTGTCTATGCTGTGAAGATACGAGATGTGCAGCACCTGAAACTACGGATACTGGAAGCCTGTGCTAGCATTTCTTCTGTGGTGTTGCTATCAGTGTGTGAAGAGTGGGAGAAGAGGGTTGCATTGACAATCCAACACAATGGGCAGCACTTTGAACACATTTTATAAGTGGTCAGAAACTTGTAAATAACTCATGAAAGAATAAAGTGACGTTAAAAGCAAGGACACCATTGTTTTTCTTGTGAAATTCTCAATAAGTTTGATGTCACATGACCCTCTTCCCATTGAAAAAACTAAAGTTGGATCCAAAATGGCCGACTTCAAAATGTCCGCCATGGTCACCACCCATCTTGAAAAGTTTTCTCCCTCCCATATACTAATGTGCCACAAACAGGAAGTCAATATCACCAACCATTCCCATTTTATTTGGGTGTATCCATATAAATGGCCCACCTTGTATTATGGCTTTAGTGGTCAACCAGAATTGTATTGTAAAGTAGTGCATATGAAGTGTAGGACAGCTTTTTATGCAGTTTGATGATGCAGTTTGCACAAATATTCCTGGAAGTTTTTGGAAAAGGTGAGTAGAAGTGTCCAACTGTCTGTAATTTCTTTCTGGGGGAAAAAAGTGATCATTTCTGAGCATGCCTGGCAATGTACTGAGGCTATGATGCCTGTTAAATGTGGCTGAAAATCACTGTAAATAGAGTGTTTTCATCTACTTGTGGGGCAAGTTTACTCCCAGAAATTTGAATTTTCATACAGTATTTATGAAAGCAATAAGCCACTTAAGGATGTATGGCACGGTCATTTTACCACAATTAAGGGATATTATTAGGCAGATTTTCTGAAGCAGTTTTCCCAGTCTACAAAGTACTTGGGTGCATTTGTGTTTTTGTGTGTATGTATCTTACCTGTGCCTCTAGGTAATGCAACCCCTGAAAGTGCTTCCAACACAGAGCTTTTTCCTGAGCTCTGATCACCAATGACAGCAATAGCTGGCAAGTGCAGGTCCTTCTCCACTCCTAGCAACCTGAGGGAGTCCACAAGATCGATGCAGGGGCGCACCTTGTCCTCATAGTGTAAGTTTAGGCTGTTAGCAAGTTCTTCCACTGTCTTGGAATTCCTTGGTGACATTGCAGATGTAAGATACTTCTGCAGAACAGAACAAATTATAGCATACAGTGTTAAAGGAATAGTTCAGCAAGAAAGAACAAAATCAAATGTACACAATCTTCCAGTTACCCCAAATGTAGTTGAGCCTTGGATGGTGTCCAGACCTTACTTCTTTACTTTAGTGGAGCTGCAAGGCTAATGTTGGTAACAAACACGTGAAATCAACAGTCATCCAAATATTTTTTTCTGTAAAAATCACCAGTCTCCTGTTTAAACTGCATCCAAGCCTTCATTAAGGTTTCACAAATTTGTTGATGTGGTTTAGGACACCATGTGATGTATGATGAACTATGAAAATGAACAAACTTCACTGTGTAGTTGAATGCCTTGGACAGTCATTTCAGCTAATACACGTTTAGACAGCATTTTATAGCTTGCAGTAAGCCATACTTTGTCCTAAACCACATCACCAACTCTGCACTAGGTCTGACTGATAGGATGATGTAAATGAATTTTGTCAGTGATTGACAATTAACCCACTGGCAATGCTTCAAAGATGATAACCACCATGTTGGGGAAAAAATTTTGCCTAAGCCATATTAAACAATATGTACACATAATTATTCAGCTTTACTGTTAAAACAGGGGGTTATTGTGAAGCAATACAATGAATAATTGTGATTTTACAACTTGAAAATATTACGCTAATTATTTTCATATCACCCAAACCTACTCTACAAGACCTTAATGTGGTCTGAGCAGGTCGAGAGACGTTTTGGGGATGTAATTAAAAAAATAAAAATTTGGGACTATTGACATTTAGTACTTATTAGCAATTTTTGTCCTGAAGCTCCAGTTTTAAACTAAAAAAAGCTACATTTTGATGCCAAACATGTCTTGGCTGATCAACTACATCTAAGTGAGCAGATGTAGTTCTATACAGAACCCATTTCATGCTTAAATGGTTCTTTGCATTGTGAAATAATTCTTCAGATTGATGGAGAATGTTTTGTTTACGGTTCTATGCTTTCTACTACTGTTACAAGCTTAACAACCTAACAATAGCAGAATCCTTTTTGGTGCTATATAAAATCTTTTTTTTTTTTCAAAAAGGTTCTATGTAGAGCATCTACAATACATTCTACATCAATCTGAGGAACTATTTCACCATGCAAAGAACCATTTAAGCAAGGTTCTAAATAGAACCATTATCTTTACCAAAGAACCAAGAGTGTATTGTTAATACAGTAAGGTACTGCAATAGCCTCGGTAGAATAACAACTTAGTTGGCACTTAATTAATTTTGAGCCTTCCTAGAGCATTTGTAGTAGAAAATTACAAATCTACCAAATTAGCTTTTTTAGCTGATGTATTCCATGAAAGCCCCTCATTTCTGGATATCTTATTTTATGATGGCAACAGCAGATGCAGTAACACCTAAGTACATACATTATTATTTATTTCTATTTAGTTAAATTATACTAAAACTACAGCTTTCATATTTTATAAATAGCACTTTAGAGAGTAAAAACAATTTAGCTGTGCCCTACCCTAGCAACCACCTGGGATGAAATAGCAACACATTTACAGCATTTGGCTGATGCTCTTATCCAGAGCAACTTACAATTTGATCATTTTACACAGGGAGGCCAAGGTGGTGTTAGGAGTCTTGCCCAAGGACTCTTATTGGTATAGTGTAGGGTGCTTGCCCTGGTAGGGGATTGAACCCCAGTCTACAGTGTAGAAGGTAGAGGTGTTAACCACTACACTGTCCAACCACCGCCTTAGCAGCCACTTAGGATACCAGAGTAACCGCCTAGCAACACCCTAGCAACCATTTAGGATCCATTAGCAACATCCTAGCAGTGTTGATAGGGTGTTGGTATGGTATTTCAGGTGGTTGCTATGTGGTTGCTATGGTGTTCCAGGTGGTTGGGTGCTGCTAGATGAGTTGCTATGGTATTGTAGGTGGTTTCTAGAGGCAGAGAGAACAACCTCTCCATTAAACCAGCCATGAACCTTAAAATTATAACAATTCACATGTTTCACTCCAACTCGATTACACATCATTCTCATCATCCATGGTTTCCTTTAGGGTCACATTCACCCACTCCTCAGAGAGAGAGAGAGAGAGAAAGAGAGAGAGAGAGAGAGAGAGAGAGAGAGAGAGAGAGAGAGAGAAAGAAAGAGAATGTCCCTTTAAATAACGCAAATCTACTCTACTGTAAAACCTATTGTAGTAACATAAAGCAAGTAAAATAGGGCAATAAGCCATGAGGGGAGTGCGTTGCTGTGACTTTATCACAGGGAAGGGTGTTCCTAGGCACCCGAAGCGTCTTTGAATGTGCGTGTGTGTGCAGCAGGATTAAGAAACAGGGACTACATTAATGGTTCAGTATTGTGCACTTTGGCTACTTCATCTAAAAAGGTATAGCTGTCATTTTTAGACGGTGCCTAATTTTACCGTGCAGACGGACAAGATGCTCCCTAAACTCATCTATTGCAGACGCCACAACAGACCAAAGGTTGCATGCAAATCCAGCAATATAACTATAGAATAAATAGAATCATCTTCAATTTGCCTCCGTTTCAGTTCGTAGTCAAACCTGGAAACAATGCTCGCCATTACAGAGAAGCTAAAGCCGCTCTAAGCAGATCTCATTCACTTGATACGAAGCTTTGACACTCCATGCCGAATTAAAGTTAATGTCAGGTATTAAGTGTATACAGAATATAAAAACGCCCAACACCTTACGTGTATATAAGGTTTACGCCGAACCAGAAGGTCGCTTCATCCACCTCGTATCCAGACTCGGCCTCAGTGATGTGTGAGCTGTGAAGGAGACCGGGCGTATTAAAAGGTTTCGTTTTCTTCACAGCTGACTCGATCACTCTCGTTTTCCATCGCCTTGACTTTCTAGTTTCACTTTCTAGAAAATAACAGTTTGGCTTTCGTCGTGTGTGTAGAAGCACACAGCAGTAGTTGCTGATTACGTCACACATCTAAAGCCAAAGTCAACTGGCTGTCTTTTAATTCCTGCTCCCTCGCAGAAAACAGAAAACCAGAAACTCTTTGAAAGAGTTGCCTGTGATTTTCAGAAAGATAGCATTGCCTCATTCCTCGTTCCCTTCGTCTCCTCAATACAAGGGGCATTTTGGTTTTCAAACTGTTGCCCCCAGATTGCTGTGGAGGTTCTGAATTTTAAACCTCGAGACTGAAAATTTGGCTAAACTGCTGAACCAAAGAATATTATAACATTAGTATTGATCTAACCTTGCTATTGCACAGAGAAACAATCTGGAATCATATTCAGTTGGTGTTGTTTTTCCGTGTTCTTTGAATTGCTTTGGTTATTTGCTTCGCATGTTCACACTTTAAATTACATTTCTTTTTAAGTCACAGTAGTTACTGCATGTTGGAAACCAATATAGCCATGCATTCATTGCATTTTTAAAGTGGATTGCATTCAATTCTGACATAAATTCAGCATATCATTTTTAAAATCCTCCTGCATGGTTTTTCAGTAAAGCAGTAAAGTGATGTGAAAACAGTCTAAAATGGGGTTTGTTTTTTATTTTAGCACATATTCTGTATATCAGTACAGAAAAGTAATGCCATGTGTGCATTGCATTTCACACAAAACTTTACTTTTATTTATTATTTCATGTTTTTCCAGTATGTGGTACTTCACAAAGATAATGCTAGAGTTTTCTTGTACACCCTTTTATCCTGAATTCCAAGAGTGAAACAAAACTAAAGACATGCTACACGCCATACGTAGTGCAACAGAAAGACAAAGAGCTTGGAATGATTTTACTTTAGTTTATTCATCAACCACAAAATGCATAGATGTTTCACAGATAGCACTGACAGGGACATACTAGCTTGTAGTAAACAGACAGCGCATAGCACAGTGGCAGACAAACCCAGTAGCTTGTGCTACGGCACGTGCGTTTATGTGTTTGTGAGCTGAAGGTAAAGCTAAGTTGAAAAGAGCAGCAGAGGTAGGAAAATTTGAAGCCAGAGAGACACGAGTGAGAGGAAAACAAACACACCACTAGATGCAACTGCCTGGTGTTACACGATTCCATGGCTAATGGAGGGTGTGCAGTAAGACCCCAAAGGTCAGTCCACTTTTAGTTGTTTTGTTGCACCTCCTCTCTCCCTATTTCACTTTGCATGATGGGTTTAGTGGTCACAGCCAAACAGCTCCTGGGCTACATTGTGTTGTTCAGGGATGGCCTTGGAAGCAATCATTTCCATGGGGCTCTGGAATTGGTAGTAATGGCTTCCAATCACAATGGTCACACCCTTGGGCCCACACATGGCAGTGTCAACCTTCTTAAATTTGGTGAGGGGTCG